>NW_016158464.1:0-62263 GCF_001687245.7 Rhagoletis zephyria
AATACATCAACTCTGAGGGTGAAGAAGTGGAGGTGTTCTACACTGCTGGCAAAAATGGTTTCGTACCCTATGGTTCTATCATCAATGCAGAAATCTCAGCTGTTGCGGAGGCTGCCAAGGATTTACCCAAGGAAGAAGTTGAGCCAAAAAAGAAATCGAAATCGGTGTAAATGCGTACAGAGAAAAAAAAAACCACAAAAAAAAAACAAAAATATTAAAAAACTAAAAACAAACAAACGGAGAAAGAAAGAACGGGTGATGGTTCCACTAATAGTATTTTTTTTAGCTTAAAGAAAAGACACTTTTTGCATAAGCAGTAAAATAAGTTATTGTTATATGTCTACTATACAAGTATAGTATTCATAAATACTAAAGCGATGAGTTACGAATGTACATACATAGATACATATTTCTAAGCATAAGTTAGAGATTCACATTTTTATGTTGCGGCACCCAATAAAAGAATTAAAACACGAATGAAATAAAAGAAGACAGTTTATTTATTTTTTTATTTTTATAGTTGGCAATGAAATGTGTTGCGCATAACAAATGAAAGAATAGCATTTAGAGTGCTTACTTTAAGCGAACAAACTGCTATTAGGTAAGTGTGTTGCATAACTCAAAGAAAGCTNTAAAAATGGTTTCGTACCCTATGGTTCTATCATCAATGCAGAAATCTCAGCTGTTGCGGAGGCTGCCAAGGATTTACCTAAGGAAGAAGTTGAGCCAAAAAAGAAATCGGTGTAAATGCGTAGGGAGAAAAAAACCAAAAAAAAAAATAAATATTAAAGAACTAAAAACAAACAAACGGAGAAAGAAAGAACGGGTGATGGTTCTACTAATAGTATTTTTTTAGTTTAAAGAAAAGACACTTTTTGCATAAGCAGTAAAATAAGTTTTTGTTATATGTCTACAATACAAGTATAGTATTCATAAATACTAAAGCGATGAGTTACGAATGTACATACATACATACTTATAAGCATAAGTTAGAGATTCACATTTTTATGTTGCGACACCCAATAAAAGAATTAAAACACGAATGAAATAAAAGGAGACAGTTTATTTATTTTTTATTTTTATAGTTGGCAATGAAATGTGTTGCGCATAACAAATGAAAGAATAGCATTTAGAGTGCTTACTTTTAGCGAACAAACTGCTATTAGGTAAGTGTGTTGCATAACTCAAAGAAAGCTAGCATAATAATGAGATCGGTGGATTGATAAACTATTAAACGACACATGTTCCATGCGAATTTGCATATATTTAAATACATAGCTGGGTTTAGTGTTGAGGTGGTTGCAATCTATCTTTATACATATCGATAGCTATATTGTTTTTTATTTCTAACAATCACAATAGCTTAAAATTTGTATGTATTTATTGGGCTATTCACCTTTAAGCAGTCTTCTAAACTCACTCTGAGGCAGATTTTTCAGCGCTGATATTTTTAACTAAACAAAACAGTTAATGAGGACATTTCATCGGTTGTCCAATTTACGGTCATCTAATTGCTGCTATTATGAGCACCGTTATTTTTCCTTTCCATGTTGTTTCATTAAATTTGTATTATTCCATATAAGATAAAATCTTATAATTTTTTCTAAAAAAATTTTAACATATTATAAAGTATAATAAACAAATTGAAATTACATGTTTGCAATAACGTCCTTCATAGAATATATGTGTATTTTAGACATGATGCACACAAGCTTGTTTAACACTGCGGCACTACTGCCCCTGCAGAAAATCTGACTGACTCAGAACTAGACCTTTTGCCGACAGTACTAGTTCTAGCTCAATAGCCAAGCAATGCTTTCAACAGTCCAGTTTTAGACGGCGATTTCATTGGCGGAGGAAATTGTCGCCAAGTGCATTACTTTGCAACTAGTTTTTAAACGCTTTCGTGGACAGTTTTTTTTTTAAGAAAGATTCGGTTTGTGGATATTTTTCCGTTTTTTTTTTTTTTTTTTTTTACAGATTCCATTGTTTATTACACATTTTATAAAAAAAAAATATAATATGAAAACTCACAACTGCCTCCACCGCGATTTTAACTCGCGTCCAACGATGCCTGAGTCTGAGGTCTTCTCGCTGAGCTACTTTCATATTGTACGAGAAGTGAGAATTTGTTCGCTGCAAATTTCAACCGTCCCGCCTGTACCCATTTTGCACTAGTTCAGAGACCAGACTGTCTCTAAATTTTTCTGCAGGGCCGTTCCAAAATACACACACCAACACAAATTACGGCGGATGCACAAAGCTTGATTTTTTCTCGTTTATAGTAGAACTGGCGAGTTGGGTACTTAATACTTAACGGCCTGGAATCTGTAGTTGGACCTACTTTACGAGACCCTATGTATGAGAGCATACTTCGTATTGCAATACCTAGCTAATACCGTGGACTTTGTGGACGTTGCAGCAGCAAAGATACTTGCCGAAGTAGTGGCCATTGCGGTGAAATCCATAAAAGCAGCCGAAGATTGGTTAAGCGTAAACTTGATGCAACCCTACAAAATGGCAGCTTTTTTATTATAAATCAGAAAAAGTTATAACATTAGAAAGTCTAAGCCATTTTAGATATATCGATGCGTCCTGATCAATTACCGCCTTTACTTCCAGGACCATTATCAAAACGCAAACAGGAAAGCAGTGATGGCAACCGTAGCCCTTTCTGGATGTATGGCGAACATCGGTGGTCCAAGATATTTAAAAATTCAAAACAATTAAAAAAAAAATAAATAATTTGTTTCGGTATGTTATTGCTTGGTTCAAAATAGGTTCACCTAGTTTTCCAAGTTCGCGGTGACGGTTTCTGACTCTACCTCATGAATGGCTCGCTAAATGTTCATCCTAGTGACCTGAATCGTTAATGGATTGCTCGCATAACAACCCACTACAAAAAAGTAAAACGACGTCAAACCTCAGCTCCGATAACACGATTACCGAACTTCGTACGCAAAAGATTAAATATTGCATGGGATGTGTGGCATGGCACGACATCCTGCCGAAACAAAATATTGCTGAAGTCCATGCCTTCAATTTCCTTCCACAAAACAATCGTTTATCATGCCTCTGTACCGTTAACCGCAATTGTGTTACCTGTAGCGTTTCCAAAAAATAAAAGGGCTCCACATAGCAACAAATTATTACTCCACGAGGATGAATTGGCTTCTCGACAATAACGATCAGGTTCTCCGAGTGGCAGACAAGGTGGGACAACGCAACAAAGGTCTGGTTGGCTGCTACTAAAAATCGACACTTGGCTCTTGGCTTATCATGCAGCACTGAGACTACTACTTAAGGTTGCCTTTACACGGAACGATTTTCTAATCGATTTTTGTCGTTCAACCAAAATCGACCAGTGTAAATGGCAATTCAACCGTAAAATATAAGTGTTTTGGCTTATCGATTTCTCAGTCAATTGTCCAGTCGACAAAAATCGACCCGTTAAAGGCAACTTAACGGCTGCTTTAGAGCATGCCTTTACTGCTTTGGACATATGCAAACATCGAATTGCGAACTGAGCGGACCGGCGGTCATCGAACATGCCTAGTAGTTCAAATGCCTGCGTTTGAGGTCCATGAGCTACATAGTTAATGGTAAGCTTGAGCTCTTGTGTAACCCCAGAAAATTTGGTGCCGTAATTTTAACGAGAACAATGTTTGCCATATGTCTACCGAAGTATTGAAAGATCTTCGACGCAACCTAAAGTAGCAGCCACTAAAGATTCGGCATATGTAAAATCCGTTTTCATGAAATGTATGGCATTGAGAGAACTTGTCTCTAAAAATCGATTTTGGGGTTTCTCCTGATGAAGACATATCCAAACGGTTCATACATACATATAATATAATTTTTAAAAAGCTATTCAATTATTTTGTGTACTGTACACTGTTTAACAAAACAATTTTTTTTAGCTTTTTGAAAAATATGTATTTAGTGAAAAAGAATAAAAACAGATCATCCGCGTGGCCGCCTATCTCCATTTATTCACTTACTTCGTGTTATTAACCCTGAAAAACCAAATCATTGTATATTGATATAGTAACGGGCTATAAAGGTTACTTGACAAAGAAACAATGAGAAAACGGTACAATGCATGATGAAAATTTAATTCGTCTTCAGAAGCATCAGATTCAGTTTGTATATGTTCAAAATTCACTCCTAAAGGCATATCTAAAACTTCTGGCACAAATGATTATTTTTTTCGAAGAACTTAATATTTTCTGTTTGGTTGTTCGATTTTCTTTCAGGGTAGGAAAATGATGTTTTGTGAAACGATTTCCGCCGTCCCTTCTCCAATTTGGTGCACTGAAGATAGCATAACGTCGAAACTGATTTTTTTTCCCAAACCTAGTTTGGCAATGAATGACGGAAAATCGTTCCACAATAAATTACAATATATGGATGCCAGTAAAAACTAAGACACACTTGGTTAAAACTTTTGTTTACATGCGCCAGGTATTGTATGTAGATAATTAGCATATGTGAAGTCACCAAAGAAACGCAGCAAAAGGTTGAATTAGACGATTTAGGTAAATACTAAAATATACTTACATTTACATTACAAATTTACATATTTAGCCATATTCATCGACAATTTTATTTATGATTAAGTATAATTCGACAACATATGGAAAAACTTTATTCTACCCATAATTTGTTAAACGATTTCAAGCTTCGCTAATTTCAAAAAAAAAACTTATTCCAAACATTTAATAAATTATAAGTAACTAAAATCTTCTTAGACCCGCTCATTTATTTATTATTTATTTATTTATTAGAGTGTTCCTTAAATGTGCGAAGCAAATTTTTACATCAGTCGATGCAACTATAGTCGAGGATATCACATTAAAACTTGGTCCCGATTGTAGACGGTTAAGGCGTGTCGTTCAAGGGGTAAAGTTCAGATTACTCTATGAATACGTCTTTGCCGACTCCAATCGTAACCAAAATTTATATGTGATATCCTCGAATTTAGTAGTATCGATTTTGGGTATTAAATGAAAAAAAAAAACATTTTTAATTTTTGAGTTCATAAAGGCATCTGTCCTTTGACCAGACTATGGTGGTATCGATTTTGGGTACTATATGAAAAAAATAATAATTTTAATTTTTTGAGTCTCTATAGAGAAATCTGTATTTTGACCCTTACTTCTACAATAGTGACCAAAATGTATATCTGCTATCTGTGACCGTGGTATTACTGATTGAGGGGGTGAGACTGAAAAAATCGTTCATTTGATTTTAAGGACCACCCCAATGTACATACAAAAAGGTAGCTCTTATCTCATATTTAAATGTTGAAGGCATGAAAAACAAAGAAGTAGAAAGATAAAAATAATACTCCACAACAAAACCAGTTTTGGTCAGCAGCTCTTCAACACTTCATTAGGTTACGTGAATTATTAAATATACATACGTACATATATGTATGTACGTCACTCACAGGTAGGATACTAAAAAATGTTCAAAAAACTGGTACAGAGTTAAATTTAGTTTTTATATGCTTCATTAAAAACTTTTCGGCTATATATATACTTCCTTGCCTTTAAAATAAACTTAAAAAGAGAGGCGATACAAAATTTCAAATGATGAACAAAAGGAGTGCAAGATCTTTAAGCAATCGGTCGCCCTGAGATAAAACAAGAATCCGATATGAAACACACTTATATGTAGATATACGTATATGTTCTAAGATTTTTGGGTAGCAGAAGCAATAACGGAATATTTAACACAAAGTTCTCTTTAAAATTTTACCGATAAACCGAACTCTCTCGCACCCGCTCGGCCAACTGTGAGTGTGCGACGCACAGTGGGATATCCGCATATTATCTGTCGCTAAATGTACTAAAGCTGCTCCAATTTTACTGAAATATGATATATTATTGAACTGTTATCGGATTTTAATTAAATTCCATTTGTATCGTAAATTTAACCATTTCCGTACAAATCCGTCCCTGGCAAATGTAAAAGTTGTTCCTCTTAATTACAAAGTTCATAGAGCCTCATAATACCAAAAGCAAAAAACAAATATTCAAAAGATGTTTTGGGTAGGTATTAGGGCTACCACAAATTTCTGCAATATATTGTACAAAAGTCCGCAAAGGAGTAAAAGCACTCAAGAAAACTAAATATATATTTCACTAAGTTTTACGGAATAAAACTTTTATTTCATTGAAAATGAGCTTATGTATGTACAAAATAATTGATTTTACTTCATATATGTTGGAATGAATATTTTATACCTTTTTAAGTATCTTTAGTTAAGATTCGCATTAAGAAATTTAATACATGAGAAGAGAATGATATAAGGAAATTTTGAAAAATTTCAGATACAATTTATCCGTTTGAATAAACCTCCCCGGGTTTTCTGTCTTCAGCCTTTTCAACTGCAACCTTTGCGGACGTCTGTACAATATAATGTACTAGACACTTACATTATTTCAGTGTAAATGTACAATATATTGTAAATTTTTTTTGATCACTCGAGAAAAATATTTAAAATCAGGATGGTTACCCAGTAGATGATTTCAGGAGTTAAAAGCCCTTCCGAAAGGCTTTTCTGAGAGTACAGAGGCCCTCCAATCCACATTCTTTTCCCTTTCTTTTTTGTACGGAGTGGCACAAATTGAAGGGTTTTCTCTTTCGCTACCCATAGAAAACCTTCCAGAAGGGCTTTTATAGGATTAACTTCCGAAGGCCTTTTGGAGGAGTTCTTTTAAAGTTGCTACTTCAATTTATAAAAATCATACATCTTTGAAGTATTTGCTTAGGGTTTATATTAAATATGTGTTATTGCAACTTAAAATGTTTCCTGAAATTCATTTGTAACTCTAAATAATATAAATTTATGCATTCACGTAAATTGTATATGGATAAGCCCTTCTAGAAGGCATGCAAGGAAGCACTTTTTCAGCCCTTAAGAAGGCCTACCTAAATTATATTCTGGGTAGTGCTGATATTGATATTGTAACACAAGGAGGGTCCCACTACCCCGAACACCGATTATATTTTTACGAGGCCGCTGTTAGCAGCAGCATTTTACTTTCTTTTGTTTTTAATATTAGTCGGAGTCTGGGCTCGATACCAGGCCCTGCCCAATGGAATATTTCTGGTCGTCGTTATAACTTCATAACCGTGGCAATGTTTAAGATAAAAATTATGCATTCTTGTAAGGAACAACTTTTTTGTACTTAAGTAAATATNTGCAAGGAAGCACTTTTTCAGCCCTTAAGAAGGCCTACCTAAATTATATTCTGGGTAGTGCTGATATTGATATTGTAACACAAGGAGGGACCCCCCACAGCATTTTACTTTCTTTTGTTTTTAATATTAGTCGGAGTCTGGGCTCGATACCAGGCCCTGCCCAATGGAATATTTCTGGTCGTCGTTATAACTTCATAACCGTGGCAATGTTTAAGATAAAAATTATGCATTCTTGTAAGGAACAACTTTTTTGTACTTAAGTAAATATTTTTCGTAAACAGTGGCAACTCGGTGTGATATTTAGCCCCATCCATCGCGTGAAAACCAATACTTAAGTATCCTCCCAAAAAACTAACCAAAAAAAAGTACTCTCAATCTTTACTCGGGAGTACAACTCCAGCGTACCTTTCCTGGCAAATTTCTCCGCAACGCGATTCCCTGCAATATCAATATGTCCGGGTACCCAAAGGAGTCTAAACAGAAAAATTCCCTTGCAAAAGTCGAGTACTTTAACAGACATTCGACTGCTTCGTTAATGCTAGCTCTGCCTGATGCTGGCTCTGCCTGATGCTGGCGTCCTGCAACCTGAAAGAACCATCCACCGACACTTCCATTCGCATACATGCATGGGACATTCGACCCATGCGTGTAGAAATTCAGCAGTTTCATCTTGCAACTACTGACTATTTCCCGTTGTCACATTTCTAAAACTGATGTGAGTATCGAAAGAGCTCAAAAACTAGTCTATCCACGCTAATATCTGCTAAAGGCAAAACCTCTCTTTGTGTTTTCTGACGAAGAAAAATACAAACATGATCGATATGTTTATACCTCATCATCGAAAAACGTACTATTTCGCGCCCTGAGTAACTTTTTTTTATATTTTTGCTATTTCGAAACTTGGTCGTTGTGCCACTCTCAAACCACTGTGCGACGGGCGAATGAGTTACCCCCATAAATAAGAGTTTGGTTTCGTGAATATTGATCGAGATATAGCCGCGCTTAAGTATGCATGTATGTATGTATGTGTATGTATTATGCGAACAATAAGTGATAATATTAATGAGCAGCTATACTTCTTATATTATTTGTTATTTCGTTTGTTTTGATTTTTTATTTTTTTGCCTGAGTCACATATGCAAATGTGGATGAACACAAACAAAATAATAATAATATACATAAAAAAATTATGATAATATGTATCTCTTTTTTTAGCTGGAAAAGAACCAAGTGTAAGTGATGCTAATTTGGATGGTGCCAAAATTCCCTTAAGTATAAAAGTGACGGAAAGTTTAAAGATTCCAATAAGTTTGAAGCTGAGCTTTGTCGAGTGTTGNGTATGTATCTCTTTTTTTTTTGCTGGAAAAGAACCAAGTGTAAGTGATGCTAATTTGGATGGTGCCAAAATTCCCTTAAGTATAAAAGTGACGGAAAGTTTAAAGATTCCAATAAGTTTGAAGCTGAGCTTTGTCGAGTGTTGAACGAGTGCTGACAAATTTGACAAAATATTAAAAATATGTATAAATATGTAAGTTGTATGAAAGCATACCTNATATGTATCTCTTTTTTTAGCTGGAAAAGAACCAAGTGTAAGTGATGCTAATTTGGATGGTGCCAAAATTCCCTTAAGTATAAAAGTGACGGAAAGTTTAAAGATTCCAATAAGTTTGAAGCTGAGCTTTGTCGAGTGTTGAACGAGTGCTGACAAATTTGACAAAATATTAAAAATATGTATAAATATGTAAGTTGTATGAAAGCATACCACGTTTGTTTTTTGATAAACAAAAGAAAATATATTAATTAAGTCGTTAGGCACTTAAAAATTCTAAATAAAAAAGAATAACTTGGTGAATTTTAAATAATTTCTTCTTTTCAATATTTTTGCATTGCAGCTATGCTTATTGGCTTTGGTGAGTGCGTCCTATGCAGCCAGTATCGGCAGCGCACTTGAAACGACAACAGAGAAACGCGTAATAATACCGTTACTGAGATACGAGACCGATAGAAAACCCGATGGATCTTTCAGTTTTGCCTACGAGGGTGGCGATCATAGCGCGCGCCAGGAGTCTGGTGTTGTAGAAAATGCTGGCACCGAGGATGAGGCGCTCGAAGTGCAAGGCTCGTACCGTTACATAGATGCCGATGGTCAAGAGGTCGAGGTACATTATACCGCCGGAAAGAATGGATTTGTGCCAATAGGTACAAATATACCCTCCGAAATCTCAGCAGCTGCTAAGTCTGCAGCTGATCTACCTAACGAACCTGTGGAATCCGAGAAGCTGAGACGTACGGTACGCTCACATAGAGGACAAGAACAAGAAGCCGAAGCTGAAGGTGAAGTTGAAGCTGAAGGTGAAGTTGAAGCTGAAGAGCAACAAGAGACAGGTGGCAAAAAAGGAGAAGGTAAAGGTGAAGAGAAACAAGAGACTGGTGGCAAAAAAGGCGAAGGTGAAAAGGGGCAAAAGCAACAAAAGGAAGAGCAAGGTGAGAAAGGCGAGAAAGTAACGAAAGGTGAAAAGGGAGAGAAATCAGAGAAGGTAGAAAAAGAGGTCAAAGAGCAGCAGGAAAGTGGAAAGCAAAAGGGTGACAAGAAGAAGCCGGCTAAAGATGGGCAGAAACCAGTTGAGTCCGAGGAAGGTGAAAAAGCGGAAGCAACTGAAGAAGTAGAGCAGCCTGAAGAGCAGGAGGCGAAGGCAGAAAAATCAAAGAAATCCGAGAAAGCTAAGGAGCCAAAAGAAAAAGGAGAGAAAGAGAAAGCTTAAATAAAACTCTTGGCAACAAAGAGTAAAATTGACGATCGAAGAACTCGTCTAGTCTTGATTACCTAAGCTACATATGTGTAATTGCGAAACGAAGTCGCAAAATGAAGAGACAGCATTAACCCTACGATGCATTAAATAACTGTATTATATTTGTAAAAAAAAAATTTAGCTTATGTAAGCGCGTCCAGCACATCCACACTGGTTGTTTTAATTAATTTAAGGCTCACTTTAAATGTTAATAAAGATTTGTTACAGAAAAAATAAAGTATAAAAATATAACAATAAAAATAATTACACACGAAAAATTCATCCAGTTTAATTAAATCTTAATTGTCACGAAAATATCAGTGCATCATTTATTATTTAGCATGCACATAAAGAAATAACACAAATGGTGCTTTTAATTAATGCAGTGGCTTGGTTTTTGTGCAAAAATTACGTATGTATACATAAAACGATTAAATATTGCTCGGAATGCAAACCGGGTGCATTATCAAAAACGAAATTTGCAAATCTTCCAAAAAAAAACAAACAACAATTTAATGCCCAAAAAAAGGTAACAGCCACGAATTCTTCAAGATGCTACACATATACATAAACATTTAGGTATATATGTATGTATATCGGTGGATGTGTGCATGCACAAAGTCCTTTCAACCACAACCCGTCAATTAAATTCATTAAGATGCGAAACAATGTACCAAATTAGCAAATTATACGAAATGCAAATACATAGCCACATGCAAACACACATACATACATATCTATACTTCAATGCTATTCGTGCACATATCCGCTTTTAACTGGGATGAGATTTAATACAGTCACCCACATTTGTATGCATTAAATGATTGGTTGGCGTAGATACTTAATGCGCCGCCGCACTCTGCCTCTGGATGGGAACATATTCGAGAATTATCGTTACGAAATCATTGAACGTCTTATTGTTTATTTGCTGTTCTTCTTCTTTCATTTGTTTGTTATTAGTTTTATAATTTTGGCTTTATGGCTTACCTACTGCAATACAGATTAGCTTTAAATATGCAAAGGCAATCAGTGTACGAATGGCGTGAGAATGGGGGAAAAAAAGCCCATTAAAGTGTTTTGCAAGCAGCCAAGAAAGATACATTTTTTTTAATGTAAGAATTTGAAATCATAAAGGTTGGTTCATATGTACGCATACGAGTTCAAGTATTTTCTAGGAATAATCATTTTTTGTATTGCCTTTTCAACGCCAAAGAACGAAATTCGCGTAATTCGCCACAATTACTTCTTTACATAGGTGGACCTGAACATAAGGGGCGATTTTTTGCGAAACTCGATATGCATACCTACTAAATTATTCTAGTGATATTAGATATCCCTCCTTGCTAATGAGCAAGTCGTTTCCTTTCTGTGGCAATGCCAGTTGGAAATGCCAAGTGAATCCAATTACTTCTCTACCTGGTCTTGCTATCGCAGAGCAGGACTTATTCTCTCTCTCTGCAACCATCAGCGGGTGCTACTCAGTCCAAATTAGCACTTGTTATAAAGAATGATTCTCCGTTGGATTTTAAGGCAGAGATCGTTATCGGTGCTAACGCTGATTGGAAAATAAACGAAGTCCTCTACTGACGCGCATGCTGAAGTGCGATTGTGCTGACTGTTTTTATAACGCTCGTCAAGTTATTATTAGCAACATAATACTTTGCTTAGCGGCGCCGCTGCTCGTTGCTAAGTCGATGAGGTCCAAAGTTACATTGACAATACCTAGTCCATTCTTTTACGGTGGGTTTAACTATGTCGTTCAGAAGCTCGTCCTTCCAGGGCCTGTGATCTTGGGTATAATGATTCTCTCGAAAGCACCCAAAGCCTTCCCAACTTTGTTCGATATCGTCCACGTTTCTGTGGCACTTCCGCGCCATCAAGAGCGGCTTTAAAATCGACAAAAAGCTAGTGTGTCGATTTAGGTGTGTAGGGTCCTTTCCATGATTTGCAGTGATGTGTAAATCTAGTCAGTGGTGGACTAGCTAGGTCAGCCTTTCACACATTATCGTCGACAGGATACCTGACCCGCATGGCGGAATCTCCGTTCTCGTGAATTGAACAATACACTCAGATTCCACTCCTCCAGCATGCATTCATCAGATCAAATTATGCTTAACAGCTGGTACATGCACCCAACCAACTTTTTGCAGTCGGCTTTGAACAGCTCAGCCGTATGCCGTGGCCTACGGGGCTCTATTGTTCTTAAGCCGCCTTATTGCTGTACTGACTTTGTCTTGGACAAGTGAGGGGACTTGAGCTTCGGCACTGAATATTTGTTCGGGTTCTACATTGCAAGAGGTTTTTATGTAGCGACATTTAAACTTAGCCTACATCCAGAACTTGCTACAAGACAGGCACCCACTAAAGTTTCCTCTCTTTCTGCCATGGATCAGGCTCCCAGCGAGTTGGTTACCGCATCTTGCACATGGATTGCTCACGTTGCCCAGAGTACGCAGAAGCTCCACTAGTCCACATCGCACTCCAGATAAGTCATTGTTAATGTATAGGCTTGAAAAGACTTCGCTGCAGAATAAATTGAAAATATCCGCGTATCTTCAAAAAAACTTTATGGCGGAGTTCATTTCTAGGGAAGCCCGGATGTATTATATAATAAGTGCCTCAATTACCTTTGTTCGTGGACCGTCAATCAAAAAGTAGATAAACATTTGCTAATACATAAATACATAAGGATTATTTTTAGTTTATTTTGAAAATAGTAAGTTGCAAAGACTTGCTACTGAACTTTATATGGGCATAATGATTTATACTTTAGTATTACCATCAAGCACATAACACATCACTGAAACTATAATTTATAATTTCAACGCCTTTCCCTTGAGAATCATTATTTTTATTACTTTTTAACGGACATGCTTAATTTTATTGATATTTATACACAACTAATTCTGTGATAAATTTATCGAAAGCATTACTTACTTGCGACATAGTACACAAGCACATATGTATGTATGTACATAAGAAAACATTAGAAATAAATATACTTTTGAAAAACAAAATATCTGAATAAACAAACATACATACTTACATATAGTTCTTATGATAACTATACGACACTGACATTTTGATAACTCCTAACTAATAGTTTTACTATATTAATTTTAATCAGTGAACCTGCATGGCGTTAAAACGCTCAATACTTAATTTCAAAAACTTCCAAATGTTAGTCAGAGTTATAAGAGATCCGTGTGCCACTGAAGAGCAGTCAGGTATAGTGTGTTTTTAATTTCATCAAATTTCAAATCACCCCATACCGTCAAAAAAAAAAATAAAAACTTTACTATGCATCTACTGGTAAGGTCTTTAATTTGACCTCTCATTTTTGAAGTTCCCTTTCAAAAGAATTCCCAAACCATAATCTTCTTAAATCTCTTTCGTCTAATATTGTGATGCACGTGTATTTCAATAAACTGATGAACTAATTCGAATTTGGTTGTTCGAACAAATGGCAACTCTCCTAAATAAAGGTCAGGAATAAAGCCCTTTCAAACCCATTTCGATGTATACCTATCTTTTAATAATCCTCATCCATATTTTGTATATTTTGAATGTAACTGTTTAAACATGTGGCTTGACTACGGTATTTTTATATTTCATATAGCTTTTGATTTAATTAATTGAGTTCGACCTTTTAAACAGGTGGCAGCCGTCTTCAAAAGTATTTTCCAGCATAATCCTTGCTAACTCTCCTTTGCCGGACACTGCGATACATATTTTAATTAACTGACGAATTAAGTGGAATTTTATTTTTCAAACATTTTGCAACCCCGCTAAATACAGTTCAGAAATAAAAAAATTTCCAAACCCCCTTCGATTGATACCCATATTTTCGTAATTTATTTAACTTTCAAAATAATTTGAATTTAACTTTTTAAACAGGCGACAATCCTCTCCAACACTTCAAAAATATTCTTAGCGTTTAAACTAAAGATTTCTTAACACTCCTTCCTTTGACATCCATATTTTGATATTTCGTATAACTTGTCGTGTATAAGTAAACTAAATTCTACATTTCAAGCAGTTGGCAACTCTCTTCAAAATATTTTTAAACTTCTTCTTTCTGAAACCACTTTTGTTTGGCACCCATATGGTGAAACATATTTCTCTTACCTAACATGTTTTTTAAACAGGTGGCAACCCTCCCATAGTTCAGCTAAGAAACAAAACTTTCCAAAACTATTTCGATTGTAATCATTGATTTATTTTTTTAAGTAGATTTAATATAATTTTTTAAAGGGTGGCAACTCTTTTCAAAAAATTAAAACCTTATTGCACATCTACAGTCCAAGGCTTTTAAAATGACACCTCATTTCGGAAGATCGAACGAACGGTGCGGACATGATGGTATTGATTATTAAAATAATTTGAATTGAGTTGTTCAACAGGTGGCAACTCTTTCCTTTTTCCCTTCGCGTATTATATTCAACATGTTTGACCTGATTCCTTTATCATTATTTAATTTTCCCCATCGCCTTTAGCAGGAAGGAGGTCCTTTTTCCTATCCTGGATAAAATAAATAATTAAATTCGGTAAAAAATTTACTCTACTTTTACTGCAAAATCATTCGAAAATTCCTCCCATTTGGCATTGTGTCTATTTATCCTATCTTCTAGCTACATACAATCTGATGGTTTACTTTGTGATATACATAGGTTCCGTAAATTTACTTCAAACACATCACTGTATGCCGTCCAGTTTATTTATCTGGGGCTTCGGTTGGTTTCCATTGCAAGTCCCCTTTAAGTCTAGTAATCAATGTGTGTCTGCTACCGACATTGCATATTTTTAAGTCGTTGCCTAGGAAGAATTTTGGAGGTGATCTCTGCTGTTGGCATCCGAACTATCCCAATCCTGGTTGTTTCATAAGAAGTGAACGTGAATGATATCTAATTTTCTGCGCAGATTCATATGGGTAAAAATACTTTCACAACAAATAACTTTCAATTTTATTCGCAAATTATTTGCGTCTTTAATTTCAAGTTTTTAAGGTGTGCAACATAGCTGTTGCAATCACCTAGATTCGTAAAAAATTTACGTCAAGAATAAAGTTCAACCAGTTGCTACTCTCCTTCAACGCCGTCACCGCCACCGCCTTGCGCTCAAGGCGTCTGCTCGCTATTACAAGCAAATATTAAGCAAGAGATAAGTACAAAATACAAGCAGAGGTTACAGCACATTCCAGACACACCTGTATAGCATTTGGAACAGCATCGTTGTAGTACAACGCAAACCACTCGCAAGCGCAGGGATGGACCACAACCGCGAAACGATGTGCCACAACGCGCAACAGACAACAGGAGCAAAAGACCAAAAGTGTAGCGGCGCACTGGTGCACTAGGGAACTGGGGAAACGCAGTACACATGCTTGTATGTATGTATGCATGTATAACGTAAATAGATGTACATAAATAGCTAGAGCTTTATTGTCTGGTTTATTGGCTAAATGGATGACGGGGGCTGCTGGCTGCTGGCTGTTGGTTTGCTCACTGCCCTATTGTGTCTGTGGCGCAGTCGGTCAGATAAAAATTTGATTTCTTTTCGCTGATTACTCATTCGAGTGCAGTTTTGTAAACTCTAAACTTCTGCGCGCTCAGCCAACATTGGTATACGATTATTATTGGGCTCTTAGAGCAAGCGGAGACGAATCCATAGCAATGAAATATGTGTATGTAAATATATATGTATGTTAAGGTGAGCTCGTAGCTGGCACAGAAGCGTGTAGGAAACGTCAATTGTAATTTATTAGCACCATAACAACATAATGATGCGCCAACATGATCATTGATCATGTTTCTTGTTGATTGTGCCACATCGACAAAATGATCAACATCAACGTCCAACGTCATCATCTGCTTGGTATATCAGTTGAACGATTTGTTGTTGTTGTTGTTGTTTTGTGGTTGTTACATTATACCTTTAGTTATGGCATGCCATTAAATATTAATACACTTTGTCAGCATTCAAGCTCGATTACGATGACGCGAATGCGGCTTTTCCGCCGATGTCCAATGCCGAAGAATTCCAAGTGCTACTGCGGCTGTGTGTTCATGAGCGAATTGCTGATTGGCCTTCATTGTTGTTGTAAGCAGAAAAGTATGTGCTCATTTACGTATGCACTTACATACATATTTACCTGCATAAATACGTACATACATATGTATACCATATATCTGCGTAACAGCCATGATATCACTTCATGCCCGTTGTGTATCGATGACGTGTTGTGACGCTGCATTTCTCACATTTGACACAAAATTAAATGCATTTTTACGATCCCCAAACAGTGATCACCTCAATATTTGTGTGTTAAGCTGCTGTGAAATGCTGGTATATACAGAATAAGAGAATACAAATATTTGTCCGATCAGTTCAATAGTTCGGTGGTAAGACTTTCAGTTTAAATACTAGAAAATTATGTATGCATTTGGTTTTTAGTTACTACATAGTAAAACTCAATGAAAAGTTCTTAAAGAGCAATGGCAGACGACACCATTCAAAAAAAAAATTACATAGATTGCATTTAAATCTGTGACCACAGTAAAGCAGGTAGATTGGTTTGTTAGAAATCGGTGTTTTTTTAGTATATATTTTTCACTATTTTCTCTATTTTTGTTGTTATAAACGCAGTCGTAGTGCGACTATCTTTGATATAATATTTTTTCATCAAGTTGTCAAGACATTACTAATTATCCAAAAATAAAGTAAAATTCATAGACTTTAACAGTGATAGGTTATTACAAAAATACTTTTATGATGAGAAGTTAGCAGCGTTGAAGGAAATGTTTATTGGATATCCCACCTGTCACAGAAAAATATGTTTTCCTGTTAGTCAAATAAAGTCCTTTTATTAAAAAATATATAAAATATTCACATCAAACCAGTAGTGTTCATTTTACTTATGAGCTATGTGTCCTCAATAGTGACTCGTCCCACCCGTCACAAATATAACATTACTATTAAAGCATTAAATGACCTTAACATTCTATTAACTACATTCAAAAAATCTGCTACGAACGAAATATTAATAGTTTGTCAAATATTGGGAAACGAATCCAATTTTGCTCGATTCACAGTTTTAATTTTAAATGGCAGCTTTTAGACAGGCTTAGAGTTGTTTAAATTACCACTTAGTACAAACTACCGTTTTTTTCAGAATTACCGATTTGAACGAATAAATTAAAACTTCTCTTTCGAGGAGCAGGGCAGGCTTACTCATTTAAGACAAATGGTTTCAGCTGTCCTATGCATTACAGTCGCCACAGGAAATTTGAAAGGAATATTTTCCTAAATCAATTTTGAATTAAACAAAAAATAAACTAGAAATCTCAACACTTTCTGGTATTTTAAGAAATAAAGGTTTCTTTAAAAAAAAGTAGTAAATTTGAGCTATTAAATCAAATTCTCAAAAAAAATAATAGCAATCTACGAAAAATAACACAGGACCACAAACAACTCTAACCCTGCCACTCAAAAGGGACTTGTGTATTTCATGTTTTTGACGTCGCTGGTGTCCGTTTGGCTCCATCAGGATTTATGTCGATTCTCTGTCAAACATACATAATCCATGGTTACCGGAGTATAAAAGGTATATGTATAGGTTTTTGCGGTCGCTGAGTTTGATTCGGAGTCCGTTTAATATATTTAGATCACGATCAAGGACACCAGATTTCGATTCAGCGACTTCAAAAACAAAAGGTGAACTCATACGCTTTTGTGTTGCAGGGTAAGAGGGGTGTGTGGTCCTGTGTATTGAAACTGGATTTCAATAAAACAAAATGTGGCTTAAATGTTCCATTACATAATCTATTTTTGTTTAGTTAAATATAGTTTAAACGGGTGATGTTACTTTATTTTGAGTAAATTGTTTGTTGTCTTTGCTCCTTAAGGTTACAGCTTTTTTTGTCGAAAATATAGTGTTTGGAAATTTACAGTTTGTTTGAAAATAAAATAAAATCTGGCAGCACTGGTATATATCCAGATGGTCAAACCCATAATAGTGTATGGAGCACTCGTAGGGTGGACAAATACTACTCAAAAATAGCTATTAAAAGAACTGTACACGATCCTATGACTTGCATGCCTAAATATCTGTGACTCAATCTAACACCCCCTTATGTGGCAATACAAGAAGAAACCGCGGCGCGAGATCTCATGCAACATAGGAAAACTAAATTCAAACCGCAACAAGGAAATCTTGTCGGACACCTCGGTACCTTAAAAGGGAAGAAGGCCATCATGGCTAAAACCCTGGTCTCGGACCAAATTAATCCCATTCCCAGCCATACGAAGAGGTACAGGTTCATATTTCCTACATGGCTCCACGACGATTCACAAAACTGTTACACCAATGGTTCCAAAACACCTTACTGCGCATGTGCGAATGTCGTGTGACCGCGAACCGCAAATCTTTTCCCTAAAGCAAAGACGCCATCATGTTCCAGGCAAAAGTAACTGTCATACTTCTTCCGCCCACGTCTTATTAAATAGGCAATACGCCATAACAAAGCTCTCCATATGTTCAGGCAGCCAATCTTTTCACAAAGCTGATCGAAAATTCTTCTATTGTGCCATGGAGCACTCAATAATCTAGTCACCCAGAATATAGTGTACCTAATCTGGCTGCCGGGCCATGAGGACTATGATGGCAATGGAAAAGCAAACTTCCAAGCACCACATTCCTTCGACCAGGCTCATTCCTTGGATCGAACAAGTATGACATCAGAAATGATCTTAAAACGTGGGCCAAATCCTGCACTGCCCCAAAGAAGTTCCTTTGCTTCAGTGACAAAAGACTTCAATCTGCGCTCATGCTTAATAGGAAAAACTGAAAAAAAATGTATTTGGAGTACTTTCAGGCCACTATATAGGCATTTCTAAATTGTGTGGAGAAGAGGGGGAATCAATGGAACACCTTAATACCACCTGTCTAGAAGCTTAAACAGACGGCAGCGTTGATCCGGATTAACTTGGACTTAAACCGGATTAACTTGGACTTAAACCGGATCAACTGCAGTTAATTCCCGAGTTAATCCCGATCAACGCTGCCGTCTGTTTAAGCTTCTATTACACTAGCTTATCGTAGAGCCGATTTTAGTCGCAGCTAGCCTTGTACAGTAATTGTGTCCATTTGTCCTTCTATGGGTGCTAGTGAAAATTTGAAAATTACACCACTATCGTACATATATAGATGATATTTTGTTGATGCATTATGAAATCCATTTCCCATAGTCTCCTTCTTTCTTAAAAACTGCCTGCTACAAAAAGATTTCAAAACGTTTTTTATGTTTCATCATTGATTGTCATGCTTAACGTACATACATACATACATACATATATCAGTATGTATAAAACATAAAAATTAATTTTGACAAAAAGCATTACACCCTTAAAAGTTCCCATGTAATAAATTTTTTCATTATTACTGGTCAAACAAATTTATTGGCCATTAAAAAAAAAACAGAAAATCCAAATTGCACTTTAACACGTTCACTCCACAATTGGCTGCTAAACTTTGTGCAATGAATCGCGTCAAAGCGCTACAAAACAAATCGCTAACGAGTTTAACAATTTCCAATTAATTTCACATTTCAAAAACTTTAATAAACTGAAGAATACAAAAAAAAAACATTGCCTAACAAACTCGTAAAAAAACGGATTCCAACACCCATCAAGTGCGAGGAACGCTCTCCAATATATTAACTAAAAAAGAATTATAATAATGAAGTTTCAGCGAAAAAAAGTCAAATTTGTTGCGCGAATGCTTACACCACATCTACAATGCAGCACCACCGCCGCCGCCAGCGCATCTCCACTCATCTCCGCTCATCTCAAATTATATCACTGAAAAGTACTTGTAATAACTTGTAAGTCAATGCAATAAAAACGATCGCATTGCCAATTCACATAAATTAGCTGTGTGTAGATATTATTCAGCGATTGCTGCGCACCAGCGACTGCGTGGCTGGCACTCCAATAGTTGCCACTGCCGCCGCATCGCATCGCCATCGCCTTGCCAATCGTTTGGTTAGTGGGGGGGACGCTTGTGGTGGTGGTGGTGGTGGTGCTGCTGCTGCCGCCGCCGCCGCCGGTGCTGATAATGCTAATAAAGCTGCTAGTATATGACTATGCCTGTTTGTCTACTGCAGCTGCGGCTGCTTGCTGAAAAGATGCTTCAGCCGGCGCTGGCTGCCTGCCACTTGTTCTTGCCTCGGCTTAAAAAAAAAGCTCCAATTCTTTTTTTTTCCGCAGCGGAACTGCTTCATTCAGTTCACATGGCGATTGGAGCATGCTAGCAATTCTAACTACATACAAATGTACATACAAATGTACATACAAATGTACATACAATGTATGTGTATATGTGTGTGCGTATTTGCATGCTTAATTCCACGACTCCACTCTCACACAAGTGCACACCGCGCTCAAGGTGTGTTGTTACTTTTATTATCATGTTGGTTGCCTTTTTTTTGTACTATGCATTTTTTTTTTTAAATTGATGGGCTTATGCGCAACGCCCATTTGCATTTCAATAATGAAATGTTGCGCATACGACACGCTGCACACACGAGCGAAGTCTCCGCAGTCGCCGGCATGCCTCCACTGGCAGTACATTCACAAAAAAAATATAGGTACTCATTCTGCATGCTCTCACCGCTAAACAAAACCACAATGTTGCCGGCGGTAACGCCACTGTGCTAGCTCGAATCTAGCTTGAATCTGGATGCTGCTTTTGCCTGCCGTTGCATTTGTTGTTGCTGCCATTGCAAATAATGTTGCGGATGCTCTCTGCGGTGCGGCGGCTCTGCCACATTTTGTGCATTCTGCATCTTTTGTTGCTGTCATCTTGTTTTTTTTTTTTTTTTACAAGCTTTTATTTGTGTTGTGTTGAGCTGCCGCTGTTCTTCTCTCACCATTGCTGCTGCTGTTGTTTCTATTGTTGTTTTACTTTGCTTTGCCCACTGTACGGTTTGCGGCAAATGTAATCGTCGCCAATTCGCTGGCAATGTTGCCTCAATCACGCCACAAAAGTATAAAAGCATTTGATTTTATTTAGTTAGCCGCAAAAGTTTTTTTGACGAGCCATCAAGCGGAGACGATCTCAAGTATTAAGCGCGAGTGAGTAACGGATGCTGTTTGGAAATACATACATAAATAACAACGTTGCCAGAATATAAACACTTAAAAAGCACTCCTTGTAGTAGTAGTTTACAGAAATTTTAAAAGTATTTGTGCGATTTGAAAACTTGCAGTGAATATCCTTTGCCATGTTTATTTGCTGAGAAAACATGTTTATGAGATAAAATATATTCTTCCAAGATCCAAATAAGTTAACTAATGTGACACAAAAAACGACTAAAGTGAACATGAATAGAAATGAGCAGAAATGCTGAATAACGCTGTGCGATAGCCAAAACCAGCCCGGACTTTGTTAACATTTTCTGAAAGTAGACTCATCCAGTAGTAAAACACTCCATGTATTTGCAAAAGTTAGCTCGTATTTTTATTTTATGGCCTACTAAAGTTTTCATGTGCCGGCCTAAGTAGTTTTCAAACAAGTGGAACAAATATTTCGATAAATGTCTGAGAGAAATTAAAGTTTAAGAGAGGGTCAGCAGCCCCGAAAAAAAAAAAACTAATTTAGAAGATCGTTAGAGGATTGATATATTCTATTATTTTAATTTTTCAGAGAAGACCTCTTGTAAAATTTTCCAAAGAATAATTTTCTAGAATATATCGGTCTTCTAACGAGCTTCCAAATTAGCTTTTTGCGGGGTCTCTTGAAGTATGGGTTAAAACGTTTTTTCAGGCGGAAGCTAATGGGTTAAAATGTTCTACGAAAATATTTCTAAAAATTATTGTGTCATGCGGCCCATTATGTGTTAGTAGAGATTAATCATTTGATTAAATTAATCGATTATTTTTCAATAATTGCAATTAATTGGAACTGGGCTTGTGATTAATCATCTGATTAATTAATCGATTATTTTTTATTTTTTTTTACCTTCCCTATGTGTTACTAATCATTTGATGCGGTTGTTATTAAGATGCTCCCCAAAAATTTTTGTATGGAAGAAAATGCGCAGCACCCTCAACCAAAAAATACTCAAAAATCAACGCTATTTTACAGTCTCTGGAAACTTGCACTTTATTATAATAAAATTTAATGGGATACAGAACTGTGAATTCGAAATTTTTCTAAACATGTTAAGAACTTATTCAGTGTCGTAGGATAGCGCACAGTTTTGTTGAGATTTTTATTTAATTTGCGTAAAAATTTTAAAATCAAATTTACACGCAGAATTTGGATTTTTTTTTTATAAAAAATTAATCAATACTAAATAAACAAAAGGAAGACTGTAAATATTAAAGAATAAAATGGTGCGATATTCAATTGAAGAGGAGCGTATGTGAATTGCTCAAACTATGATTGCACTCTCCTGCAAACTTAAAACTTTTAAATAATCTTCCGAGTTTAACAAAGCACGCCAGTCGTTTCTCTTCAATGACAACCGACGCCAATCAAAAATGCCAAGTGAGGCCAAGTCCTTCTCTCCATTTAGTATTTCCATCTTTTAAATCAAAATGTGCAAGAAAAATACAAAAAAAAAATAATAAAAAATCAGAAAAAATTAAATTTGTTGCGACTTTCTCTCTTACTAAATTTGTTTGCTTCTCAAGCCATTGATCCATTCTTTGACCGTAATTAGCGTTTGCGTTACTGAGTTAAGTGTACTTTCCAAAGCTTGTTTTGTATGGAAAGCGGTTTCACATGCAAATAGATTTTGATAATTTAGAATTTTTGTGAGAAGAAATTAAAAACATTTTACATTTTGCAGACCAAATGATCTTTCTGACGTCAGAATTTTTTAACACCGAAATTTCAACGACATTATTGATTCCAAAAATTATTTAAAAAATTCACTATGCGTAATTTTGCCAATTTCCATGGCAAAATTTAATTATTGCCAAACAAGTAGATTATTTAACAAAACAATTTTTTTTTATTGATTTTTCACACTTTTTGCTAAAAAAAAACCTTAACCCTTGACAATCGATAGATCATAAGGGGTCACTTTTTAATGTGTGATTTTATTGTAAAAGTTTGAATGCAGTTTTTTTTATTAAATAAAGTATTTATATTAAAGAAAAAAAAGCCACCTAGTTAAAAGTGCAATTTATAGAGTGGCTATTTTTAAAAAACATTTCCAAATTATATTAATTTCAATTGAAAACCTGAATGCTCTGTATTTCCTAATTTGTCTGCTGAAGAATTAAAAGGAATAGGCTCTGCAGCAACGAAATTGTAAACAGCATTTTGTTTCCTCTTTATCGAGTTTTCCCCTCCAAATACATAGTTCACCACTGAAAATATATAGTATACCTACAAAAAGAAATTCTTCATTTGTAAGTACAAAAAACGACTTTTTGCAACATAAACTAATCAAATTATCTATAGTACAATGTAGAATAACAATAACAAGAAAATTCCGTAGAAATAAAATGTTTAAATTTTTTTGCACATAACGGTGAAAGGAGTTTTGAAAAAGTTCTTTTTAAAAAATTTTCCTTGAATAGCCTTCAAACTTTGCGATATTTATTTTTGAAACAATTATGTTATTAATTAAAATTATATTAATTAATTGAAAGCGCAGTTTCAATACCCATTCGTATTTGTGAACCAAAAAGAAAACTGTAAATATTTTAAATTCTGCAGAATTTTCTAATTCATTAATTAAAATACTTTTGAAAAATTACCTTATCTAGGAAAAAGGGACACACATCCCTAATCTATGACCCAAAATTAAACTTAGGTGTCTCGGTGATTTTTGTCCTTTTAGCGTCCCTACCTTATAATTAAATTATTCATTAGGACCAGATACTGCAACTTCAGAATCATCCTCCGCAGTATTGCTCAAAATATATAAAAAAAAAATTGGTTTGTATTGGAACCCGCAATTTCACCGTTCACAATGTATCACAGTATTAACACTATTCTTACTTATGATTTGTTCCACACTTCGATGATGATCCCCTCGCGTAATACCTGCAACAAACAACAAATTCACACACTATGTACTGCACTGTGTGCCAAAATTGGCACAGTGAGAGTTTTAGATATATGTTAAGTAAACGAAGCAACCTTTTAAAAACTATGGACCCTTTATGGCTATGACAACTCAACCCATAAAGAAAAGTCCCGAAATTGCTAAAACTTGCAAAAATCTAGCGTTTATAGTACATCAAAAGTTCAAATGTGCCAGGCATTCTCGTGTTAATCAGCAGCTTTCAAATTTAAACGACTAAAAAATTTTAAAAATTTTCTTTTGATTAAATGAACACAATTCGCAACAAAATTTAAAAAAATTAAGCCCAAACTTTATAATTTGCAATTGTTATATGTATAAAAAAAATATTAAAAAGCCATGCTTTCAATGCAAAGTTTCTGCTTTAAAATTGCACTTCATTAGATTAAAATTGTTTGGGCTATAAAACTGCATACCTAAAAATACTTTAAAGATAAAGAATAAAAACTGTGAATTTTTTATGAAAGTTTATTGAATTTTCCTAAGTTTTGAATACAGGCGGATCTCCATAGCCAAGGCACATAAATACAGGTAGAAGCCAAAATGACGTTGCTCTCATGAGAACCAAACCTTTAAACTTCAACTTCATTTTATTTTATTTCCTATATTTCGTTACGCTTTGAATGTCATATCGTTGTTTTTTTTTTGAATGTTCGTTAATAACAAATTTTAATTTGCATTTGAATTTTTGTAGTGTTGTGCGGTTTATACTTGGTGTATGTGTTAAAAATGCAACACCTGAAGCGTTGTGTTTTATGTGGTGTTAAATATAAGGCAGATACCACTAATTTTTTAACGTGCCTCAATGTCCCTCGCGTAAGGAACGTTGCGAAAGCAGCTGTGGGTAGAGCTGCAGTGAAATGCCTTGCTGTGCGTTAAACATTTTAAAGAAGTAGATTCCACAAATACACCGGGAGGTACAGGAAAGGCACGTTTGAAGCCAAGTGCTGTTCCTATGACCCTTATGCCGAAAAGTCCCTCCAACAACACTGCAACTCATAAAACAAAAACAGAAAACAACATACACGTTTTATGAAATTTTAACTAAAGAAAATAAATAAATAAGAATAAACTTCAAATATACTTAAAAACGTCAACCAGTGAAATGTATTTTTTTATTTTTCCTTACACACGCTCATTTTTATTTTTACTCTCCCGAAAACTTTGACTTTTGTAGGTTTGATGTCAATTTGGCTTCTACCTGTTTTTATTGTACCATGCTCTATAGCATGCGCCTTACGTATGTATGCGTGCATTTGACAGAAAAAATTAATATACACAATTTTATGGCAGCACCTACATAACAAAAAAATTGACTTGGAAAAGATTGTGCATATGTAGAAAACTCAACACGTGGTCACTGTATATACACACATACATATGTATGCCATTATCCAATATTCACCTGAGAAAATTTAAGTAAATTCTTCCTATTTGTGTTTTACTTTACTTGCCAAAAGTTACCGGTATTCCTTTATGAATTATGCTTTGCAAATTTGTTATTCATAAATGCGCAATTTGTATGTTAATTTAATTAACGAAATTGCTGTTAGAAGTACACTTTAGGCAATCAATATGCCAACACACGCCCATGGCTCAATTATGCTACATTCATGTAAATTTATATGACACTTTGCCTACACATAATCTTATTGCAATGCGACAACGTGGTGCAGCAGTAACCTCGTCTCTCTATGCATGTCGACGGTACTTTGGCAAAACTTCGTATCTCAGAAATTACTACTATTTATCTCGAATCTCGTAAATTTAATTCAAAATAGGCCTTAAAATACTATGGTTGGTTGGTTTAAGTGTCACCCTGGTGACAAGCAATTAGCAAGTTTGCCATTTTGATTACAGAACTCGTGCAACCTACAGCCATTTGGCGGTTTTAATAAATTTCAGTACATCATGCAGAGAGAGGCAGCTGCACTCTGAAATATTCTGCAGGAATTGCTGGCCGAGTGTTCGACTGTCTCTTTTAAGCCCGGGTAATCGCAACTGCGGAAGAACCTACTTAAGGGCAGTCCTATCCTTTTCGTATGTCCCGGGACCCATATAAGGGTAATTTCGTATTGATCAGAAATATAGGCCAGCAAACGTTTCGGCCTGGAAAATGCTTGCCTAGTCTGGTAGGTGGAATGAAAATCCAGCACCAACTCCGCATTCCATCTTTGACCCTGCAAGAACCAGACATTTTCCTGATTCCGGTCACTGTGGCTTGAGAATTTTGTGTGGGGTTTATGGTAAACCCAGGTCTTCGACAGGATATAGGCTGTGGGCAGCGCTTAAATTTCAGACGGTACTGCGTATAGGCACGGCGCCGTTAGCAGCTGAATTTTCGCTTAAAAAAGATATCTATGGGTAATAAGTCAAGTAGGACGTTCAAAACGTCCTTCGGACAGGATCTCATTTTACTTGTTACGATAGCGGATGCTGACCTTTGAATTCCGCCTAGCTTTTTAATTACGTAATTCTCTTTCTAAGGGCTGGCCAGCCGACCAGTGCCTCGTAAGAGATTATGAGTTATACTATAGGCGTGTACATCCAGTGCACAATTCTTGGTTTCAAGCCCCATCTGCTGCCCAACATTATCTTGGCTGCATAGCGAGCCACCGTGGCTTTCCTATCACGCTACTCAATGCTTGGTTTCCAGTTAAGTTTGGGATCCATAATAACTCCAAGGCATTTCACCTTGTTTGACAGATCCAGTTCCGTTCCTGGGAGGGAACCTTGATATAGTAAAATGAGGTAATTTTGTTTTATTTGTGAAAAGCACACGGTCAGTTTTCTCAGGGCTTACGCTAAGAGAACAGCTTATGGCCAAGGAATCTACCATCTTTAGAGCCCATTCCATATTCTCCCGAAGGAAACTGGCCTGACACCAGTATCGCTTCGTTGTCGGCGTAAGCCACCGCCTTGATTATCTGAGAGTCCAGCTTTACCAGTAGTTTGTCTAAGACCATGAGCCATAGTAACGGTGATGGCACCCCTCCCTTTGGGGTGCCTCTCACTGCATATACGGTACCCCGATTCGGCATGTATTACTCTGCTCCTTAGCACTATCAACACTATCCAAGCCCAAACACAATGATCAATCCCTGTTTCCATATGTGCCTCATGGATGGAATCTACACTGACATTATTAAAGGCTCACTCGATGTCTATAAAGAACGCTATTGTAAATTGCTTATAGTAGAGCGAACTCTCAATTGTACATACCACTTCACGTAGGGCAGTCTCCGTTGACTTCCCTTTCAGGTACGCATATCGAGAGCATAATAAATTGGACGTCTTGTCCTTAACATACAGATCCAACAGCCTCTCAAAGGTCTTGAGCACAAACGACATTAATCTTATGGGTCGGAAATCTTTAGCTTTGTCATGGCCCCGTTTGCCTGCTTAATTAATAAAAATGACTTTAATTTTCCTCCAGATTAACGGAACGTGGTTCAATATTAGGCACCCTCTAAAAACTGTTTCTAGGACTGGAATGACCATCTCAGAAGCTTTCTGAAGCATGGTAGTATTCCGTCCATACCGGGTGAGAAGCTGAATATAGCAATTTTTATCTTTACCCTCTCCACTAGCTCCTTCAAGAGGTTTTCGGAGGGGGCTAGTCTGGGGCATCGGTATCCACAACATCGATTATGTACACTGGAAAATGTGTATTCAGAAGGATATCCAACGACTCCCTAGCCGACTTGGTCCACGAACCATATGACTCTTGGCTGTGAGTGCCCTTTGACAAGGATTTCGCTTAATCTTTCAGATTCCTTGGTATCCTCGATGGATGCGCAAAATTCCCTCCTTGACGTCACGTATCGCTTTTTTGTATTTCTTTAGATTCTCTCTGTATAGGTCCCATACTTTTTTCCTCTAGCATTCGTTGAAGGATTTTCTTTTCCAATATATTTTATTTTTAATTAACGAAAGGTTACTTAAGCTTTAATATTCTAATCAAAAAGTTATTAAAACCTATTAATTGTTATTTATGGAAAGATTTTTGTTAGAGAGCGTTGCCAGAGGGTTTTGCGATACGACGTTTTGCCAAAATACCATCGATATGTACATATGTATCATGTTAAATATGCAATAAATTATCCAAGTCACAATAAGAAATTATGACAGCGTTACCAGTATTTGCATATTGGCGAATTTTACGCGCCATTTCATGTAGAAATATTTAACATTTTTTTTACTTCTTCAGATCATGAAGACATCATTTCTGTTGTTAGTTGTTGCTGTTGCTGTGGCCACACTCTGTTGTATTGGTAGCGTGGATGCACAGCGCGGCTTACCACCGCCTCAAGCGCGCGGCTACGAAGCCAATGCAGTGATATTGAAACAGGGCTTCGATTTGAATCCAGATGGTTCATACACATACAAGTAAGTGAGTGAGTGTAGAGCAAATAAGTCCAACATGTGCATATGTGAACTTTAAGCAGCAAATATTTAATCATTTGTCAAATGTAAAAGCATTTGCAAGAAATTAATTTATTTAAATTTATTAGCCATCATTGCTTAATCTTAATTGAATTGTGAAATTGGGTGGTTTAACCAGTGGAAATAGTTATTTTGCTGTTGTTTTACATTACTACACTACATAAATACATATGTTAGTTTCCTTAATCCATTCTATCTGCTTTGCAGCTATGAAACAAGCAATGGCATACGCGCCGATGAAGCGGGCTATTTGAAGAATCCGGGTACACAGGTGGAGGCGCAGGTGAGTTACAGATTAGTACCTCGATTAGCATAATGGGGTAAATAAGCGGTTGCGCAAGAGCAGTGGAAAGAGTGGTGAACTTCCCTCAGGAGTTTCTAGACGTGCTGCAAACAAGTTTTATTTGTTCGTATAGAAAATTATTTTGTGCTGGATTGCAGTATACATTTAGGCTGGTATTAAATAAATATCACGTTTGTACGTTAACGATATGTAGCTCAGTTTTCCACGATTACTAAATACATAAAGAACGCAGGAGTCTGGCATGTTTCTAATTTTGCCATAATTTTTATTCAGATTTTCTAAAGACTAATACGCCAGTTAACCGTTAATATTCTGAGTTAAATTTAAATAGATTTCTTCCCTTCAAAAGCATACCTCACCCTTAATTAAATGCAGGCACTGTAACAAATGCAGATATGTAGAATATTTTGTTGCCGGTTTCACAATTTCAAGCTGATCTTAAACACTACCGGATTGAGGTCATGCAAGAGGCTGCTGAGTTTTAGGTGAGATTTCACTTAGCGAAACCGCGACTCCCTACTGTCACCAGCGCTAGCTAGGAACAGCCAGGATATATGCAAAGGAAATAAGTTGTCTACCATCAATACAATGTTTGAGCATATAAATCTTTAGTGGCTCTGATTTTACCAGAAAAGTAGCAAAAGTTCATAGATCAAAACATCACGTATATAGATCAGTAACTATTAATAGTAACACTAGTTTTAAGATATTTTGAATTAAATGTATCAAAAAACTAATTTTTTTCATATTTTCAACCATTAGGCTTAACCCACACCGAAGGCGACAAAACGTTTGTTGATGTCGCATAGAGCAAGAGTACACTACTTCTTATTATTAAACTATACCAAATGAGTGGCAACACAACACAAATTGGATAGGAAAAAAGTATTTATTTTCGGTCGCCAAAAAAAAAAAAACGTTTTGTCGTTTTCAGTGTGGGTTTAGCCTTATAATACAAAAACACAGTATCTACATTATGGAATATTTTTGACAAGATGCAAAGAAAGCCTAAACCCTTTTCTTTTATCCTGAAAGATAAAAGGACTTTATGGTAGCATTTATTTTTGAAAAGCTTTTAATATGCACAGGTAAGCAAAAAGTCGAACATTTCCGCATGTTTCTACTAAATTAAAATTTTAAAATAACTGATTTTATGTTATAGCTACCTGCTGTGTATATTTTTAAACTTTGTAACTCATGTTTATAAAAGTCACATTTTTACTTTTTGTGCTAAAGGAGAAATGCTTAGCTTTTTTACACCTTATTCGAAAGAATCCACCAGACCCCGTTATCCCAATACAGATGTTTAAAAAATGCCAAAACTGAGTGTTTTTCCGCTTTTTAGTCAAGATATCTCCAAAAATGGAGCCAATGTAATGGCGTTTTCTTTTCTCTAAAAAAAATTCACCTTTTTATATGGCAACATTATCAGAGTGCTACATTTTAAATAAAGAGCACGCAATATGCATGTGGAGATGCTGAGAAAAAGAATACGAAAACTTTACAGCCCTAGCGCAGGACAGAATAAATGCAACATTATCTCGAGAAAAGAAAACGCTATACTATTTCCAATTTCAGATTCTGATTCTAAGGAAAAATCCTATAACTCGCTATAATTCACTTTCCGTTCCGCTAACATTTTTTGAAATTTTGGGGCTCAATCGATTTCAACCATGGACCGAGAGCGTTCCCACAAAAGAACCAAACGGGAACCAACGTGTTGAGAGCAGTTTGAACGCGAACAAAATGCTAACAAAAGATTTGGGAACGTTTCCGTAAAGAACAAAACGCAAACAAAACTCTCGGGAACGTTCTCAAGAAAAACAGAAAGAGAACGAAACTTTCGGGCACGTTTCCAATGAGAACAAACTGAGAGCGAAAGTATCGGGAATGTTTACAAGGAGGATAAAATAATAACAGAGGTCTGGGAAACGTGCTGTTAGAGACCAAAACGAGAATACAACATTTAAAAACTTAACGTTAAAAATGGGAGGTATCATTTCAACCTCCACATCGATTATCATTAGGGTGAACTATCCATATATGGAAAAAATTTTAATTTTTTGTTCAAGAAAAATTCGTGTCTTAAGTCTTTCGTTTACTTTATTTTCATAATTAGTTTTGAGTTCTTTTTTGATTAATTTCAATATTCAAACATTTCAAACTAATAAACGCTATGCGAAAAATTTTGTTCGCGCTTCCACAGAAGATTTCTTCGCGAATATCACAGAAGATTTGTACCCATTTTGTTCTTTGTTAGGAAGTTCCTGTGACTTCATTTCCCAAATTGTTCTACAAGAGAAAGTTCGTTAGACTTTTGTTCCAGTTTAGTTCTTTTACAAAACGTTCCGGAGACTTTTGTTCATATTTTTTGCTCTTATAAATGTTTCCGAAAGTATTGTTCACATTTTGTTCTCTTTGAAAATGTTCCACAGGGTTTTGTTCTTATATGTATAATACCCATTGAGAAGGTTCTCGACAGTTTTGATCTAATTTTTGTTTTGTCTTTAAGCGTTCTTGCGAACAAACCTTCGAACCTCATTTAATTGTATTAATTTTAATGCCAAACGAAAGATGTTTAATGGTGATTTCGTTTATAACAAAAAATGTGGCCTTTGCACGGTTAAAAATGTGTTTGATTGTTATACTCAACCCTGTAAAAATTGGCATATTTTTGCCTTCTTGCCCTTGTCCATCTCAAGCATTTCATAATATTATAGATTTAAGCAACCATCTGATTTTCAGGGCAACCATCTATCCTGACAAACCTTCAAAGGGCAGAGTACGAGTTTTGCCTTATAAGAGTGTGATATTTTAAGACGAAAAGAGAAAGGGGCAATCAAAATGCGAAATTTTTTGGTAGAAAAGAAAACACCATTAGAAATTTGGCAAAAACATCGATCTTGTCTTACGCTATAATTTGTATCCCAGAATTTCCAGGAAAGGGATATATTGAGACTGACTCGATTAAGATAACTATCTGAGTAAAGGGACATTAACTGATTTTTAGTACCCTTCCACTGTTCCTTTCTACTTACTTTTGCCTTTCATCTCTTCTCCACTATAGTAAATTTCTTATTATCTTCCAATTTTAGGTCATGCAAGGTTCTTACTCTTACACCGGTCCCGATGGTGTTCTCTATACAATCACCTACATAGCCGATGAGAATGGATATCGTGCTGAAGGTGCACACATACCAACACCGCCACCACCACGCGCTGGAACAGGTGGCAGGTTCTTCAAATAAGATCTTAAAGAACTAAAAACAAAAACAACCAATAAAGCTCTTTCATTATTGCATACATGCCTACATATATAATACGTACGAAATCATACAATTAAAACGTGATCAATGCTAATTAACGTGATATTTTGCAACAAATACAACAACAAGAAAATAATGACACAACACAAAAAAATGAAATCAGCAGCAACAACAACACAATGTACCTACACATACATATGAAGAATGCAATAGCAACACAAATCGGAACAGGATTGAGCTATACTCGAGGCTAAATGTAAAATATTAAATCTTGCTAGGATTTTCAAAGGATTATTCACATATTTTATCTACTAACACACACTCACATATACTCAACTTTATTTCAAGTTCTAGAAGCTGTATTCTTACTATTGGATTGCATGTGATTTTTCGCTTTCTGCACTTAAATATCTATCGACATTTTGTAACCTTTATTTTTCAAGTTTTAATCCTTTCATACCTCCCAACTTTTTACCTAATTCGTGCCCACATTTCGTCCTTACGCGCGCTACCAACTTCCGTGGCATCAGCGTCTATGGCGAATACTCATATTTTGCTTTACTTTCTACTAACATCACCTCTTCTACATACTCAAGGCCAACGCGCTGATGCCTCAATACAGTTAATGCATAAACAAATGTACCTTATTTCTACTTGCAATTTAATAATTTACACTTACATACATAAATGATTTGTAATTTAAAACGCTATTTTATATATACATACATCTGTATTTATCGATTCTAGTAGCTAAGCAAATTATGTATTTTGAATATTTACGAATATTTGCTAAAACGTGAGTGATTACAAAAGATTTTCGATTTCTTGTAAGTACAGCAATCAGGCAATAAATAAATTGCGTAAAAACTCATTAAGTTGGACTTTTACTCGGCGCAGCTTTACCGCTTGGCAACCACCCCATCACTGGGCTAAATAAACCATCGTCACAATGGCGCATGCGCAGCTAAACACGCGAACTCAGGCCGCATGCCACATTCCCTCCGTCGCACACTACTTCTTCAACATTACACTTGAAAGACGCCGCGGTAAGTTACACTGCATTTGCGCTGAAAGTCGCGCACTGCAAACTTTGTTTTTGGGCGGACTATTGGAGCGCGATGCATTGCTGCGCATTGATAACCTACTGAGGCTTTTCTTGTTCGTTAAAGGTGGTAGCGTTAGTGGTGAGAATGTCTTTCTGGGTCCTAATTGGCGTTGCTGCATTACTTCCTCAAAGCTCGGTTCCTCGTCGAAGATCACCCTCAGTCGTAGTTTGCACGAGTATTTGTTTATAAAACGCATCATCTTAGCAATGGGTTGTATTTTGTATACGGGTTTCACCTTCGGCTGCAGTTCTGTCAGGCGATACAAACGTCCCTTGCAATGCGCTGTCCTATTCAAAGTGCCATTCTTCACGTTCAGCTTTGACGACACTATTATGACGAAGGTTGTTGTGCCGCTGGGCGAGAGTATGTCCTCCGGTTTCATCGAATGGCGCACATGTAGCAGCCGCAGCTCATACTTAACTTGGCGCAGGTTGCGGTTGATGTAGGCATTGATGCGTTTCTCAGCCAGAAATACCGATGCAATTGGATCGAGTGGTTTCTCTATTGATTGTCCATATTTGCGATAAGCCGATATTGTATAGGCCAGCAAGACGCATAGCACAAATACGCCAAACAAGGAAAATAATATTTGCCAAAGCAGAATGTTGGTGGCCGCTTCAATGGTATAACGTGGCGCGTGTACCAGATAGTCATTAACGATTTCCACATGAAGCGCATTACAGTCGTTAAGCGACAATCGATCCGGATGTATGCTGATTGGTATCTTTTGATTAACCAATGATCTTTGACGATTGATAAATATGAACTTGTTCAGTAACCGCCAGAAAACTGAACCGCGGTTCTTTCGCAAAATCAATTCAGTGCAATGTTCAGTGGCTTGATGAAACCAGCTAAGGCATGTTGAACTCAGATCCAAATCCGGATGTAGCGCCCTACAGAAACGATCCATCAATGGGAATGACGACAACTGCGCGCGGGTGAAGAGAAGAAAAGGTGTCACATATATTAACTGAGTACCAGAGTATTGTTAACCAGCTCTTGGCCATTGGTACTTACATTTTCTCTGCGATATTTTGTGTTTGTTGTTCTATGCATTACCCATTTGACAAGCTTTTTAAAAATAAATATACAAAGTACGGAGTGTCAAACCAAGAAACGTAGACAAAATACTGAGCAGTTGCCATAAAAACCGATTATCATTTAATTCGAACAAGTTGTGTTCTAGCAATTCATAACAGGAAATCAAGTTAAATTAATTTCTCTAGCTCTTGCATTAGAAAAAATTTAGAATCGATAAAAATATCTATTATTATATCGATAAGTCCCGAGAATCCCGAAAAATTCTAAAATCCCAAAATAGCTCCCAGATTGAGCCTCTGTGTCTCTATCTATATCCTTTTCTCTATAATTACCTTTATTTTAATCTTTCTTCCTCTATGTTCATCTTTACTTTTATCGGTATCCTAATCCTCATCTTTATATTTATATTTATCTTTGTTTTTACTTTTATGTTTATCATTTTCTTCATCTACATACTTATTTCCCTTCTCCTTTGCCCTTATATAAGTAAATTGTTTAAATTTACCTTGGTCTTCACTTTTGCCTTTGTTTTTGTTTTTATTTATACCTTTACTTTTATCCTTTTCTTTATCTATGTACATACGTACTCACCTTTACTTTCATTCTTGTATTGGTCTTTTTTTAAATGTTATTCTTAAACCTTTTATTATCAAGTTTTTGTTAAATAAATAGAGCAAACACTCAGGAAGCACTTGTTTCAGCTCCAACCATTTTCTTTGCACCATTTCCGTTGAACTTGCCAATTTACTCCCAACTAACCAACCAAAGAAGTTTCAGTTCAAAAACTGGTCATAAAGTGTGACCGCGCGAAAATGTGCTCATAAGTATAAATTTAAAAAATTTACATTATATGTATGTTTGTATGTACTTATGTGGATAAATAATGGACTGAATGATACATTTGTACAATATGTTCATGAAAATCAAGCTGCGTTTCATGTGTGGAGGAGTCCTAGCATAAGCATCCCTTCGTACGACATGTCTTATTATGCGTAACCGCTGTGCATTGATCGCGCAGCATATCAATTTCATTGTAATGCTCAAACACTCCATTATTACATCATCTGCGGTACCCAATAAAAACATACATGTGTATTTTTCTGAGTGTATAGAATTTGATTGGAGCTGAATTAGAGAATGCACACATAACAAAGTGTTTTATTCAGCTATAGGCTCATTCAGTCACTGTTGCCATCTTTTGAGTTTGAAAAAGCACCAAAACTTGGAAAAAACGAGGTTTTACCACACTAACAAAAAGTAAGAATATAAACAATATTTACAAGTATAAATCAATACACAAAACTTTTTCGATTTCATAACGATTGAACATGCCATGAATACTCATGCTTACGAAGTAATACCGAAGTACTGCACATTATCTCGAGAAAGAAAACCCGAATCGCAACAAACCAAAATGAATTTTAAAGGGGAAGGGTAATACTAAATGATGCCCTGAGTCGAAAAAAAAATTTTTGTTTTCATAATATGATCTCAAATAACGCCAAAAGCCGTGTTTTTGGTACTTTCAGGTTAGGATATCTCACGTGCTAGAGCAATCTGCAGCCATATTTGGATTCAGCACCAAAATATCTACAAAATACGATGTGTGGTACAAAAGTCAAAATTTGTCGAACTGTGCAATCAATCCAAATATGTACAAATAACTAGAAAAGAAATAATTAACTTACCTGCGTACCAGCATTTTCAAGGCAAATACAATTAAAAGAGAACGTGGGTTTGCAACTTCAGCTTTTTTAATAATCATGGTTGCATTCTAGTACATTTAAATGTGTAGATTCTTGTAAATTCAGTGCCGCCACAGCTTTAAATATTTGAAATAATTTTATGTTTTAAATATTTATGAGAAATTTGAGTTCAGAAGAAGAGCACTAAAAATGCACTAGGCACTAAACCTTTTTTTTTTGCTTTTTAATTTTCAAAAAGCACTAAATCTTGTGCTTAAAGCACCAAGTTGGCAACTATGCATTCAGCATTGAATTCTGTTTACTTCAGCATTCTCACTCTTTCATTCCGATACATATTTTTACCAGCTTGCTTTGTGAAATCACTTTTTTTTTGGAATGATTGTAGATTGAAAAAATATAAGGCACAATACCAGACAAAAGGAAAAATAATGAAATTATACTTGTAAATATTTCATGATTAAAAATTTTAATTTCACAGCTACACAGCTCTCCTTGGTATACAGACTAATAAATGCAGCCGATTTGCTGGCGAAATTGCCTTTTCTTTCTAAGCTGCATACACTTTTGCACAACACAAATATTGAATTATATTAATTGAAACCCTTATTGAAACACATTTGCACAATAAATATTTAATTTTTATCATTGATTTATTTAACCTTTTCACTTGAATCTAAAGAAGATGCGAACGACGATTTAAGCATGTAGAACTAAGGATACGGAACTGATGACGATAGGAACACAGAGAGGAAGTATACTAGGTTTAAAATAATTATTATCTTTTTTCGATTTCCCATTAAAACCAGCTAAGACACTAACCAAGAGTATTTTGCGCAGCGAAAATTTTGTAAACACAGGAAGTTACATATGCCAGCGAACTCTCCCTGTGGTAGTAACTTCTGTGTCAGATTTTTGCCACCCTGTGAACTAAGTAAATCTAATTGGATTGTGGCATGGCTAGATTATTCTTGAAAAACGTTTAATAAATTTGATGAAAATTAAAATGTATGCTTTTCCCCTCTGTGTTCCTAACTTCAACCGTTCCGTTTCCTCAGTCGTATTTACGCCATCGCACACTGGACGATTTGGCTGATCTAGCGTAATGAAATTAATAGCTAAAATATAAAGAAAATTTCAGAAAATTGGTAATTTTTGTGTCAGATTAACCCAAAAGGGAACAAAATAAATTTTTTTTTGATAATTTGATTCTTTTTTGTAACTTATTTTTTGTTACTTTGTTTTTTTAAAAAAAAATTACTTGGAGTCAGTTCTTCGAATCCAAATCGGATTAAAACTATAGAAATTGGTTAAGCTGGTCCAAAGTTATGCGATAACATACATACAAAAAATAAAAATACAAAATGTTCCAACGAATTGATAACCTTCTGCTGTTTTTGAAGTCTGTTAAAAAATTAGTTTTTAAAATTTGTCAACTGAAAGTGCGCTTATAATTTTGACACGGGTGTATGTACCCTAGGGTTGCCAACCGTACTATAATATATAATATTGTACTATTTTTTGGGTCTACGTACTTAATACTGTTGGAAAAAAATATAGTATGCAAAAAAGCAAAAATACTATATTTCTTCAATTGTAAATATAAATATATTTCAGTCATGTGTAAGAAGGAAATATTTTAAAATGGATGACATTTATACTGAAATATCAATATTAAAATGAATATACTTTAAAACAGAGGGTCCACAGATCAAACATGGCAACATTTTTAAAATACTTAGAAATATTTACCAAATTTACTTAAAATTATTTCGCTTCCTGCAACTTCGGCATTCTCAGAAATAGTTGTTTCTATTAAGATTTTGAAATAGTGAGATCAGAGAAATAAAGCGAATATCTCACTAATAAAGAATTAACTTTTTATTTATATTAATTTAAATACTGACAGCGATTAAGCATATGATACTTTCAAAGAAATATATTTTTTTGTATAGAGGAAATGCATAAGAAAGAAAAAATATGTACACTTAAAAGCATTTTTAATTTAAAAAAAAAAAAATTCCATATATATTTGAAGTGTATTATATTTTACAAATTTTTTTGAAAAAGTACTATACATTTCTTAGAAAATGTTGGCAACCCTAATGCACCCTGCAGCATCCCTCCAAACTGGTTCAGCACTTGCGCTGAGCTAGCCTGAGAAGGGACGGCACTGGTTCTTCATCTATCCCAAATCAATCCCTTCAACTGTCTTTTTTAACATGGCGATGGCCAACGAAGTGACGATTGTCGCCCTCTGCAGAACTTTTGAACTTGTTCTGAGCTGAATCTGGCTTAGATCGTTCTTAGACAGTTCATATAACAACAGTTCCTAGATAGATCAAAAAGACTCACCTCCGGACTGGAACAAATGTGGTTAGTTTTGAGCTGGTTCCTAGAAATATAGTAGGAGCCTTTTCTTTAAATACTGTAATTGAAAAAGCACGCATACAATTTGTTAATTAAAAAATACTTCATTTTATTTTTAAATAGCTATTTGTTTTGCACTTATTTACTTTTTGAGGTTAACTGTGCTTTTAAACTATGAACATAAAGTGTGGGTTATTCCTTCACTTTCTAAAACCGTTGTTCTTTAAAATAATTTATATTTGTTATATATAATGGGTATTTCTGTGTTACCTATATTTAAAAATCTAAGTCGTGAGTCAAAATGAGATAAACGTTGATATATACATAGACTGTCCGGCATCGAATTAAGAATATATAGAATTTTGAATATTCACAATGGTTTTCATGTTACAGATTTTGCGTACATTTTTTTAAGGGGGGCTCATATTATAACGTAATAATATAAATTCACGTTTCTAACAGCGTGGGAAATTTAAAGGAACTGTTATAAAACTTTAATATTTTAAATCAGAGTATATAAGTGAATATGCAGTTCTATAGCCCATAAAATTTTACTATAATTAATCACGTTGGTTTTTTATAACTCTTTTTACGCACGCTCTTAACGGTATTCTCCTATTTAATTATTTTCGTCTCAGATGAAAGGTTAAACTTTACTACACTAAAATTGTATGGGCTTTAAACCTGAATACCCGAAATATTTATAAAAACTGATTAAAATGTTCGAAATTTGAAGACAGTTTTTATAGTGCTATCAAGTTTGCAACAACAATTAAAAGGTTTATGGAATAAGAGCCATGCTTAAAAAAAAACTTAACTAAAAATATTTAAAATTAAAATTACTAGAAATTAAAAAAAAAACACAGCATAAATACACATTTCGGGTGCTGGATCATATCAATAGCACCCCCATTTCAAAGTGAGATTGTTTACCACTTTTCTTTCTTTTTTTTTCTTATCTGGGTCTATATGATTTTGTCTTAAGCATGAACTTTTTTTATAAAATAATAATAAACAAACACTAGCTCTCAATATATTATGAATACTTAAAAAAGAAATGGTATACGGAGACTTTTGCTATTAAGTGTAGCTTGCCAATAACGACTTTTTTTAGAAACATTTTAGCCGTTGCCCCATAAACTAGGGAATTACATATTAAATAAACGAAAATTGTTTGCTATTAGTTATAGGGTCTAAAAAAATATAGCATGGTATATTTGTGCATCTTTTGTCAGCTTTCACATGACCAGGAGGAGTAACATTGATGACAGCGCAACTAGCACCACATTAGTTTCAACCGTCCAGCTCTGCATCCCTTTTGCAGTAGTTCAGAGACAGTTCTGAAATTTGTAGGGCGTAACAAGCTCTTTGCCAGACTGTCTCTAAGTTTTGCTACAGGGTATGTATAGGCATCGCATTCACGTATACATTCGTCAAATAAAAGGGTGAGTCAAATGAAATATATTTGCTAGTACATGCTTATCTAAAATTACAAAATTGAAAATTAATTTGCATTCATTTTTTATGCGGTTTGTGTCTTAACTAAATCGAATAAGTATTCAAAAATTAAAATATGATTTCCTTCCTCCCTGTGTTTGTGCCATCTCCAATTCCGTATCCTCAGTCGTATTTTAACTTTGGTAAGTGTTTGCTACTCGTTTTTCTACGCTTCGGTTCGATAGTAAGAAGTTTTATTAAATTGTGATTTAAATTAAGTATTTAAATAAAAAATGTGTTTTGTTAAGTGTTTATAGTGTAGTGAAGTTATAATGTATGCACGTACTTGATGAGGTCTCACATTTCTACGCTTCTCAATTGCCCTCTAATTTGGTCAAAAGAACGGGTGAGTCCCAGAAAATATTTTATACATTTTACATTTTTATTGGACCTTACCACATACATACCTCTGCCTTTATAGCGCTCTCAATGAAACCGAATTTAAAAGCAAACCAAATCTGCTAATTTCATTCGAAATTTGTTTAACAATTATTTTGCGCGATTCACCGAAATGCCGGCGAACAATACGTCAAATTTATTATAATAATATGTAATTCAAATTAAAAACTGTATTAAGAAAACAAGCCCATTTTGACTTCGCGTTAAAAGAACGATGCGTTTATACGTATTTTCTAACCGATGTGAGAAGTTAAAAACCGATTTAAAATGCTAATGTGAGTCAATATCAGTATGACCAGTCGATCACAAAAAGCGAGGCTAAATTGGTTTTGAAAAAAGGTTGGAAAAGTTATACTTTGTGAAAAATTAAATTAAAAAGAAGTCAGTATGTTCATTCCTTAAAAACTCTTTGCCAATTAGATTAGTTTCGCGAACCCGATTTTCAGCTGCTGGCCATTGGTACTTACCAAGGCGAATTAATATAAGGTGATAGCAGGAGTACAAACACAAATATTTACATGTATTTTGTTTTTGCTTTGGCGGCATAAACTGTCAAAATCTGTAAAAGTGTGTGTAGAAATTCAAACAAAATTTTTCAATTTGATATCAGAAGCCGTGCGGCGAAACACATACACAAAATCAGCTGAGCTAGTATACCACCTTATATAAATTCGCCTTGGTACTTACATTTTCCCTATGACATTTTTGTTTGTTGTTCTATACATTACCCATTTGACAAGTTTTTTTTTTTTTAATAAATATACATGAGAAGGAGTGTCAAAACAAGAAACGTAGACAACATACTGAGCAGTTGCCATAAAAACCGATTATTATTTAATTCGAACAAGTTGTGTTCTAGCATTCATAACAGGAAATCAAGTAAAATTAATTTCTCTAGCTCTTGCAATAAAAAAAAAATTTCAACACATACTCAAATGCTCAATTTTATGGAAACTAAAATCATGATGCACATAACTCGAATTAAAAAAAATATATATTAGGAGGAGCAATATTCAAAACACGTATGAATTCGCCTTGTTACCATAAAGAAACCCCAACTGCGCTGGCGTGAACGCATTTTTAAAAACCAAAATTGAATTTTTATTGAAATGAAGTCTACTTTACCTGTGTTTCGCCAGAAAAAATAATTCACCCGAAAGTGGATCTTCCGCCCGTAGTAAATACATGGAAACCAAAAATGAAAATTATACTCATGATAAGGCTGTATAATTTTTTTTTAAACTGTCACAATAGAATATTTTCGGTTTGCGGATTTTCAGAGTGCTAGAATTGGCCGAAAGTGAACGGAACTTCCTTTTGCAAGATAAGAAAGTCTTATTTTGAAGTTATTGTCAAAGCGTATTCAAAGATTTTTTTTTTTATAAAGTACAGTATATGAAGACGGGCTGTAGCCCGAGCATGCACTTCAAATGGTAGCAATTGCACCTCATTGCACATTCGCATTTTTTAAATGTTCAGTCATCATTAACATTGCTTTAGCTTAAGTAATGTTGAAGATATGAGCGTAAGAATAAAGGGCTATCTTCGAAAAAGGACTAACTACCGGAACTCTCCTTACCAAGTTTTCTGGGCCATGCGGTTTTTTCAAGTTCATTGCCTGAATAATTTGATCTACAGATATAAATTTAAATTATTTCATAATAAAAAAAGGTATAAATGAGAGTGTAGTTTTCAAACTGGCGACGACTAAAAAATATTCGCGCTCCAGACGAAAAATAGCCATATTTTTCTTTCTTGATTTTACTATCCATAACATTTATTCAACACATTCTTATTATTTATTTTGGTATTAACATTAAAATTGTACAAAACTTGTACAAAAAGTTTCATAACAAATTTTAATACAATGCGTATGTTTTAATTAAAACCAAACTAATTATTATTTTAATTTTTCTTATTTTAAACTTGACTTGTCATTGTTAACGTTAAATTTTCTCCCATTATATGCAGAAATATTTAGAGAGGATTTCTTAGAAATTGATAAAAAATATGATAACAGCACATAAGGACACCACTCTCTTACTATTTTGAAAGCAACATATTTTTAAAACTATTAAATTACAAACGTAGTTTATTTTCATTTAGCACTAACTACCTAATACACAGTCCAATCACATATTTACACAGTTAAAATTACATATGTATGTACTATACATAATACCTAAATTTACAAAAATTTAGCCTAACAGGCCCAATAAACTTGCCAAACCACCCGCGCCACCAGCGCCACCAGCTCCGCCTAAACCTCCACCAGACATCAGCAATGGACGCAAGCTAGCGCCCAATGTCTGTCCGAGCTGATTGGCGATTTGCGCCTGCGCGGCTGTTGAGCCCGCACCGGTCCCGCTGCCTAATCCACTCGTCCCGCTGCCTAACCCACTCGTTCCGAATCCACTTGTGCTCGTACTTGCGGTCTGCTGAGATGGTGCCAAACTATTTAAATCACTACCATATGAACCATAGCTGGGTCGCTGATAAGCCGCATAAGGATTGTAGCCCCCATACAGGGGATAATATGGTCGTGGACGGTAAGCGTAGGGAGCGTAACCGCCAAATAAGCCAGGGTAGCCGCCAAAAAGCGGATATCCACCATAACCGCCATAGCCACCACCATAACCGCCATAGCCACCACCATAACCGCCATAGCCACCACCGTAGATCGGATCAGACTGCAATCCTCCACCAGCAAGGCCGCCGAGAGCGCCGAGGCCACCAAGTCCTATTGGGCGCCTACGAGTTAAACCACCTAAGATTGGGCTAATTAATCCTAAAGTTCTTCCTTGCGGCGAATCATTGCTTGTTGCAGTTTGGCTGCGACGCGATGTCGACTGTGAACGAACAAATGTGAGGAAGGAAGCCACCATAAAGGCTATGTAGAAAAGATGCATTTTTTAATTGGTTGTGGATTTTTTAAATAATCCAATTTTGTATATATGTACGCAACACACTCAGTCTTTATCGATTTAATAATGTTTCCAAAATATACATAAGTATGTGTATTCATATAAGAATTTTTTTAATTTCACTATTTTTTATACAATTTTCGAAAATACGCACATTTTTCGCAATTAGTTTTGTTGCCTCACGCCGCGATGGTTACTTTGAAACTAAAGTCAGAAACGCGGTTGCGCTAGTATTTTTAAGAAAATAAAACATTTAAAACCTTCGAATAATGTCAAAGTATATCGCATCTATAAATATTTGTCTGTAAATTTCCGTTTGGTCATAAATGTTAGAAATTTCCATAATTGCAAGTTGCAGGCCTTCACGCTGTTTGAGAAAATCTGTTTTTGTTTTTTTTTTTTGTTGACAAAAAGAATAATACAGTAACCGTTAAAGAATAAAAAACCAAGGTGTGGTAAAAATAGAAGCGGTGTACACAAAATCCATTCAAGCCACCTTTAGTTGGCGTCCATATCATCAGTTGGTCGTTAACTACGTCACCAACAAGTTTCATAGCCGGCAGCCAACTTAGTCAACTGATCTGCCACTCCGGCATCAACACGAGATTTTTTGTGTGTATGTATGCACCCTGCAGCAAATGCAACAGGTTCAGAACAAGCGCCGAGCTGAATTAAAAGAGGACGATACTGCTTCTCGATCGATATATACCAGCGATGGGCAGAGAGAGCTTTTACTCTGCTCGCGCCTATAAAAAATGTATACAAAGCTTAAGAGAGCTTTGCCCGCGTGTGTGCAGATTGCCTACAAAAAAGTCAATTGCTGCCCTTCGTAGAATTTTGGGGAGTAATTTTATCTATGTTGTTTCATTTTTATAATCAATTTCTTTGTATAAATTTATTATTTTACTCATTGCAGCTTTCTAAGTTAAACTAACAAATAATTTTTTGGTTCTTAAGGTATTAGGACTAAAGCAGTACATAATTCTAAGTTTTCTGCTTCACTGTAAAAGTTGACATTAGTTTGCACTTGGAAATCAAATTTGTTTGAGAAAATAAATAATAACAGGGCAATTCTGGCAAATGTCTATATAAAAAATAATAAAAAAAAAATAAAAATCAATAAATTAAAGAAAACTATATTATAAAAAGAAAAAAATTCAATCAGAACAGATGGAAAAAGTACTTAAAATTTCAATAAGATTAAAAATATTTTTATTAAAAAAAAACAATTAAACAACTAAATAAGGTCCTGTGAATATAATTGATAAAAAAAAATATTAAAAAAAAAAAATAAAATATAAAAACTAAAAGTGAAATTAATTCTTCAACATTTTTTGAAAAACGAATTAAATAAAAAAAAACGAAATATTAAAATATAAATAAAACTCATTTCTAAAGGGTAAATGAAAATAAAACAAGTAAGAAAGTCTAAGTTCGGGCGGAGCCGAACATTAAATACCCGGCGCAAATATTAAATATATATATTTTTCATCTGTTCGAAAGCTACCGCTACATGGTAAGCAGGGGTGTATCAATTTTGAGTAAATTAGCGCCCTTAAAATTCGAAATATTGAAGTTTCAAGTATTGCTAAAATTTACCGTTATATGAAAAGCCGTAATTTTAGTCCGATTTCAATANATTTTTCATCTGTTCGAAAGCTACCGCTACATGGTAAGCAGGGGTGTATCAATTTTGAGTAAATTAGCGCCCTTAAAATTCGAAATATTGAAGTTTCAAGTATTGCTAAAATTTACCGTTATATGAAAAGCCGTAATTTTAGTCCGATTTCAATAATTTTGAACGTTTTGCTTTTATGTGGCAAGCACAATAACCGTACCGAGTTTGGTACAAATTGGTAGAACGGCTACCGAGATAAATATATGTGATCATAAGTGGGCGGTGCCACGCCCATTTTCCAAAATTTTACCATAAACGTATTTCTTGGTAAAGAATTGTTGCAAGCATCAATTTTGAATAAATTAGCTTCAATATTTACTGATTTATCGAAGATTTCGTATTTCTCTAAATTACTGTTATATGGGATGTGGGCGTGGTTATTGTCCGATTTTACCCATTTTCAATACCATCCGTTCTACGCCTGAAAGAAGTGCACGTACCAAGTTTCGTTAAGATATCTCAATTTTTACTCGAGTTATCGTGTGTACGGACGGACGGACGGATGGACAGACAGTCACCGCTTAATCGATTTCTCCTTTCATTCTGATCATTTATGTATACGTTTGTCTATATCTAGCTCGATTCGTTTTGCCTGTTATAAACAACCGTTATGTGAACAAAGTTATAATACCCTTGAGCACAAGTGCGCTCGGGTATAAAAAGGTTAATATAACTAAAAACCTAAAAAAACATATTTTTGAAAGAAAAAATAAAAAAGGTCCTAAAAATTAAGTGAAATTAAAAATATTCATTCTAAAATAATAACGAGCAAACCATTAAAGAAATTTTAATTAAAAAAGAATAAAAATACATAAAAAAAGTTTGTAAAAATTAAATTAAATTTCAAAATATATGTATCCTTTTTAAAAATAAAAAAATTGGAAAAATAAAATCAAAAAAATTAATGTAGGTTAAAAAAGAGACACTCGGGCAAACACTAACATATGTGTAAGAGCCAACCTATTATTATTATTAAAAAAGAAAAAAGAATCAGCTGCGCCAGGACTCGAACTCGGTTCTCTCGAGTAGGACGCCTGTGCTGTACCCACTTGGCCATTGCGACTGTTGGATGACGCGAGCCAAATATTATACAAGTTCTTTCAACTGAATGAGAGAGCTTTGTTTAAGACTTTTGTGCTAGAATAAAAAAATTCATTCAAACCACCTTGCCATCTATCTTTCATTTTACTTTCTTAGCCAGAATTTCCCTGTAAATTGGTATTCTAAGCTGAAAATTAAAATTTTCCATTTAATCATTAAATAGTTTCCATGTAATAAAAAAAATTACGTAAAACACATTTAATCGCATGTCGCACGTTTGTTCGGTTAATCAAGGTCTGGTTCAGATGGTCATTTTTACTAGGTTTCTGGTTTCGGTCTGACACGACAAAGGGGTTTTAGAGCCAATTAAAATGAAAGAAGCTAGCCTCAACCACAGATAATAATAATAATAGTTGGCCGAGCTTCTTCTCCAATTTGTGATGTACAAATGTCTTGACGTTGTTACACAAATGGACGGACCTACTGTACGACAAGTGAATTTTATGAGTAGCCTTTTCACTCAGCAGTTTGTACAGTTAAATTTACTAAATAATAGAAATAGAAAAGCAAATGTAGTGGCTACTAAAAATTTAGTTTTCATAAAGAATACTTGTAGATCATATCACATTATTTTACGAAATCCCCATCTCCATTGATAGTGAACATCTGTCAGACTATGTCCAATACCAGTTCAGTGCTAGTAAATTTTTCTACCGGGTAGTGTAGATATTCAATATTTTTCATTGTGCGCTTGAATGCTTACAGCGTAGATCTCACCTGCATACATACATACATAGCTAGTCCGCCATAGCTTTACTGCTGACATTGACATTGGTGTATACAACAATTCAGCAGTTAATCTAACATATTAATACATATTGTACATATGTATGTATGTATGTAGCTTTGACTGAAATTTTCGAAATCATCTTCATTGTTTTGATTCGCTTTAGTTTTGTATCTAAGTATATACCTATTAATATTTATTGAATTTTGTGGTTTTTAGTTTCTGTTCACTTCCGTGGTTTGCTAAATTTGCCGCTTCGTGGTGTTAGCACGTGGGTTTGGGGTTTTCGCAGAATTTATGTTTACATACATACATGTTTTTTAATGAAAATTGCCAAATGCTTCTTACCAGTTTTTGTTGTCGCTGTCGATTTCCACATTATAGACGCAAAAACAAGTCTGCCATATACATATCTCACTGATCTTCGATAGGTTATTGACTCTAGAAATGTTTGTAAAACAAAATAAGTAATATTAATTAACAGCTCTAGAGTTTTTGATTAATTCGTTTATTTTAAAAGTTGACAAATTTCAAAGATTACCTTTTTTCGGTGCTGTATACAAATTATTTTACCACTGTGTATGCAATATGTAAAGCTAGTTCTCAATTAGTAAAAGGTTACTCATCTTTGTTTATTTTGCTTGAAAAAGTGGATGCTATATTTGTATTCCATTTAATGCAATAAATATGTATTAAAATTTGTACATGAACATATGTGTAACTGTCTTCAAGGAAAATCTTCTATATCCATAAGTATACAAAAATGTTGTGTTCGTTTGTACGAGGCCTCAATACTCGAGAACGGCTGAATCGACTTGAAAAGGTTTTGGTTGTTCGGTATAATACCAAGGTCATTCAAACACAAGAATTTGGAGGGTTTCCACCTGTTTGAAAATTGTTAAATCAATTAAATTGATAAAATAAGTGGATTATAACAATATGCATTTCAAATTTGAGAGGTTTAAGTAAAATTACTGTTGGATATATTTTTAGGAGGGTTGCCACCTATTTGAAATTTTTAACTCAGTTATATTGATAATTAAATTAAGTTTTGATATTGGGGTATCAAACTAAAGACTTACAGTCGAAAATATTTTTAACTCAATTTAATTGATAAAATAAGTGATATATTAAAATGTGCGTATCAACTTTAAGAGGTTTAAGTAAGATTACTGGTGGGAATATTTTTGGGAGAATTGCCAACTAATTGAAAATTTAAACTCAGTTAAATTGATAAAATAAATGAAATATTGCAATGTGGGTGTCAAAATAAAGAGTTTTAAGAAGTTTTGTAGTTGAAAATATTTTCAAGGAGGGTTGCCAACTGTTTGAAAATTTAACTTGTTAAAATTTATAAAATAAACTAAACATTATATGGGTACCAAACGAAAGGTATCACCAAACGAAAAGTGTTTGGGAAAGCTTTACTACATAGAAAATGTGTTGAATTGTTTCCATCTATCCAAAAGCCGAACAATTTAAATAAAGAAAGAATGTGCAACATGTGAAAAAAGTTTATTTAAAAACTACTCATATAAAAGTAAAAACAAAATCAATCGTAATGAAAACAATAAAATATCACTTGAAAGCTGTTTCAAAAATCCCTAATGAAAACTATAAATTTTTTTCTCCATTCCTTAACAATATGAAGCTGTTTACTTTTAATCATAAAAATCTTATTTTGGGTCGCCATAGCCTACTACGTATATTGCGAGGAAAAAACTATATTTAATACGTGCGTCGGGTATTTAATATTCGGCTTCGCCTGAACTTAGACTTCCTTACATTCTCGAAATCCTACACTGATAAATCCTATCTGATGAGCGCAATCTTGTGTTCAATCATTATTGAAACGTAGATATTGGTCAGGTCCCAGTCTCCGAGAGACCGTGCAGCTCGTGGTTGGGGATAACGTGAGTGAGGCTGGTGAAAATACTTTCTCAAGCAAGAGACTGCATTCGCTCTTTATGTGTACGGGGAACTGCTGTAGCCGAATAGATAGCGATAAGTCACCCAGCTGGAGACAGAAAACTCTCGAACACTGGCTATATGTAGAAATCACATTTCTGATATACAACACACTTGCTTTTGTTTAAATTTAATTCATTAACTTTCATAAGCGAGTCGCACATGTATCAAAAAATCGCTGCGATTGATTTCGCTGTATAACAAACTCATCCTTATTTCTTTGGTGAAAGTTCAACGAGCCTTTTATCTGCTTTATGTTAATTTCTTTTATATTAAAAATGCATACTTATTCGTCCACCTATAATACATATATTCAGTATAACATTTTTTTTTACCAATAATTGCAAAAACGAGAATGGCATATTGACGGGTAAAATGCAAAAAAAAAAAACGAAAACGCCATACTACCAGTTTTGCACAATTGATAAAATTATAGCAATTTTTATGAAAGCTATGCCAAATAAATTAGAATTAATTTTTCTGTTGCAAAATTTACAACATATAGAAGAGTATATAATTGGCTGTTAGCGCACTTACAACAGCAGAATCTTATAAACTGTATTTTACTTCAGTACTTTAAAAAAAAAAACATTAATTTGCCAAAACATATATACAATAATCACTTGAAAATATAAATAAAAAATGAATATCCCATTATTCGCGTTCATCCTGGTACTTACTGCTTCGGTGCAATGCTACCCTTATCCAGAGTTCGATTTAATCGAAGAGATACCCGTGAATCCTTTGCCATCACTATCGGGAGATGCAGTTGAAAATCTTCGTCATAAACGTAGTTTTCCCGGTGTTCCTTTAGACAGTTATTCAAGCTATGGAAGCGGTGGAATCAGTTCCGCAAATGCTAACGCTGCAGCAGTTGCTTCTACAAATAATGTCGGTAGGATCGGTGGTGTTTATGACTATCCGCATCCAATTTTTAGGTATTAAATTTCTGAGCTAATAAAATGGAAAAAATATATTTGAATTTTGTTTCTGTACATGTATGTATGTATGTATATAAGAGTGGGTAAAAATTTCGGATCAATATCAATTTATTAGCGCTGCGCAGTATCCTTATTTACTCAATTAAGCAACAATGCTATTCTTTAAGGAATTGGTACTTTTAGTTATTTGAACAAGTTCAAAAAAGAAAAGGATAATTTTTATATTTTACACAGCTCACAGCTCATAGGAAAATGGCCACATTGTGTTTTCCATCAGAATTATAAAATTAATTAGTTATATTCTAATGGCCTTATTCATAAAAAATAAAGTAGCTTTATAAAAGGTTTATTAATTGAAAAATATTTGGTATGTTTGACGAAAGGGAAACCAGGCTAATATATGTACATTTGGGTCGTCTAAAAATGCATGTGAAAAAGTAAAGTCGGAATATTTACGCTCTCACCTTCTAGGATTTTTCTATACCGAAATAAAAAATATTTAGAGGTCACTCAAAGTTTCCCATGTATTTTATATGGGCAAGAGACCACTTTTTTTGGAAATGGTTTGGAATTCTTGAAAATCAATATTTTTTCGATCGGGGAACTCTGTTTCTCTTCAGGAGAGTCCCTATAATATATTTAACAGGACCGCCAAATCCCAGAAAATGCAGTGGGGGAACCAATAAGAAATCGTTGGTATTAAAAATTGTTAAATAAACAATTTCGAAAAATATTGATTTTCAAGAATTCTATACCATTTCTGCGAAAAGTTGTTTTTTTCTACATAAAATACACGGAAAACTTTGAGCGCTTTAGGCGACCTCTTAATATTTTTCTTCGTTCATCGTATGGTGTCGATTTCCTGTGAGAGAGACGGGCTTTCGTGCGCCATGCAAGCTCTTGATATTACGCAATTGCGGTTATATCCACAGAGCTAAAATTTTGACATAAAAAGTCTTTTGTTTTTAGACCAATAGGCAAGCACGATGCTCACCTGACGTTCTGATTATAGCGGTCCTCAGTAAATCACTTAATCAGCAGGTTCCCTAACCAAGTTTCCGATACTAACGGTACAACGATGTCTTGCTCTCTTATGAAGACAAGAAGGTTGTCGAGAAAACCCCTTCTTGTCCAGCTTGATCATAACTGAAGTTTTGAGCATTGATTGCACAAGAATGCGGAATGTTAGCTGAAAATGTTGGCGTAAAACAATAAAACACAATTTTGACGAGTTACTTCAAGAATTAATGGATTGAAATTCTGAAACTCTGATCAAGCAAAAGGTCGAACCCAGGTTCTGCGAAATAGTAGTACGCACCTCTAATCACTTAGTCCCAGCGGTCGTCACCTGTAATCCCTAATAAACATCACCAGTAATGCCAGCCTGAAGATCAAGCGAAAAATAATTCTTAGCAACAGGTGCTACTTCGCCGCTCGTTAGGGAATTGAAAAGCAGAGCCTCTCTCGACAATGACGAACAAAGATGAGACGGGCACCAAAGAAGATGGAATGACGAACCGTACTTGCTTCTTATTGATACGAACATACTTACCCTCCAGTACTGCTGGAGTCAATCGCTACTTTTGAACCGCTACTGCACCGACTCCTAGGTAAGTAGCTACTCTATTAACCCGTGGTAGTGAACATGGTAGTACAGAGTCGAACCAGTCGTAAGCAGAACAGCGAAAAACTATGACAGAGGGCGCCCATAAATCACGCAAGTGACTACTTTAGTAACTCCCGGTAGTGCAGAGCGAGCCGATGGTGACTACCGCCTAGGACATTGCCTTGTAAAAGTAATCGATGAAATATACTGCAAGTAGTCGGTCGGTAATTGACGGTATTTATCAGGTAGCTACCGATTCATCAGTCCTGTAGTTGCTCCCCCGTAATGCAGGGTAGCTAAGCGCTTACAAATACAATAATGGCGATGGCTTCAACATATTATAGGTATAGATGCCCTAGTCAAAAGAACCTTCGACTCAGCACCTACGGATGGACAACGAGGGAAAGGATGCCCAAGAACAAAATAAAAGTGCCAAGTACAGAAGGAACTGTGGACCTGACGCAACCTGGCAAAGGAGGGGCTACGAACGATTGTAGTGCAAGATAAGAATAAGAAGAAGAAGCTTCAAATAGAATAGTCCTAACTTTAACGCTCCATTAATTTAATACGACAGAAACCCTGCCTCTTTGATCTACGAACCTGAAAAGTGCGCTGATTTAACCAATATATTTAGGTTTCATTAGTCATAAAATTTGTGTGCATATATGTATGTGACACCAAAACGTTTTGAAGCCGGTTTAGCTTCCAAAATATTTTATAATTAACTTGTTTGATTTTACTAGTAAAAACCGACCGAATGCCAAGTTTTGAACAAAACATCAACCTTTTATTGGCCGCTGAAGATCTACATTAAACAATAACTATAATCTAGTTTGAAGTCTTTTTAATTCTTGTTTACCCAATTGAGCAATTTAGATTCCATTCATTGTGTCTAAACACATTTATGTATGTATGTATATAAGTGGGGGAAAAATCCTACGTTAATAATATATTTGTGTCAACTTATTAAATAAATATTTACATATACAAATGTATATTAGGGCGGGTCAATTTGTATGGGACATTTTTTTAACCATACGCGTATAGCTTAGGAGGATTCTAAGTGTAATTCTAATCAAATTCGCCAAAGAAACCATGGGTCTAAAAGAAATTAGGTGTTTGCCAAATTGCTAAACTAGGCTTCAAGTGCTTAAATTTTGTATAAAAACATGCTATAAAGAATTTTTTGATTTGCCTTTATATTTTTCTTAAAGCTTCCACCAGAGGGCGCAACTGTGAAAATATTTACATTTTCTTCGAAACCAATTTTCGCAATTTGGCTAACTCCAAATTGATTTTGGAACCATGTTTCTTCGAAAAATTTGATTAGAATCACACGTAGGGGCCTCCTGTGCTATACGCGCTTACTAAAAAAAAAAATTTACCCGCCCTAATGTATGCATACATTCATACATATCTATACACAAGCGTTTTCAATACTTTCGAAATTCTCTAATGATATGCATTCTGGGAGTAGAAGAAGAACCGAGTGCCATAATTCATTGTTTGTCTTTTCGGTTAGTAAATAAAAATCCCCGAAAAAATCAAAGAATCATTAAACTGGAAATTTCAAGCTCGAGAGAGTTGTTTAAATGATACGCGTAGACGTAGTTTTGGGTGAATGCAAAACGGGTAAACGGGCTCAGCACATACATATGTGCGGATGTATTTCGAGAACTTCTGTTAGAGAACATTTAAATGTAGATATGCATCTCATATATTTTGATATAAAAGTTTGTTTTAGAGCATGCGTACCCATATTGTATAAAACTGACTCACAACGAAAGCAGATTTCAGTTTGGTGGCTGTAGCTGATCGTACGAAGAAAACTTTGAATAATTCCGTCAAAACCAATAGTGTTACTTACTACATACATACATACATATAAACAATGAAATTTTTAAGTTTTGTGCTACTCGCCGCATTTTTTGTATTTGCGCATTGCTATCCAGCTGGGAATGAGGAAGTTAGAGTGATTCCTGTGCAAGCAGACGCAGTGGAAGCGAACGATTCACACGTACGCCAGAAGCGTCATGGTTTTGGACACCGTGGTTTCGGTGGTTTTGGTGGTGGTTATGGTGGATTTCCTGGTGGTTACGGCGGCTTTCCTGGTGGTTATGGTGGCTATGGTGGCTATCCTGGCGGTTACGGCGGTTTCTATCCAGGAGGAGGATACGGCGGATTTCCGGGTGGTTTTGGTGGTGGTTACAGCGGTTCAAGCGCACAATCGTCATCACAAAGCTTTGGCGGCGGTTTTTACGGATAAGCTGTAAGCGGAGGCTTACATATATCGATTTTATAAAATAAGCCATGTGAAACTTAAGTAATTTATTTCAAATAAAAAGTTAGTATGATAAGAAAGTTATACAAGAATCTTTGATAAACGATTGCTGGCATTCAAAGCTCTAAAATTCGTCAAGTTGTATTTGAAGGCTGTTGTTGTGTTTTTGTGATGTCTATAAAGAATAAGTAAAATACTAAAGCAGTGTACACTTCTGAGCCTAAAGTATTCCTGCAAGGCAATTTCGAAAAAATCGTATTTTTTTGTTAAACGTCAGCGTACATTGTTCGCCATTTCTTCGGCATTTATAGTCGGATCTCCAAGTATGATACATATATCGATGTTCTTGTCTCGAAAGACAATTTTTTCGTTTCTTAGTTAATTTAGCTCAAAAGCCACTATTTTTGTCGACAATCTCTGAAGGGAATTATATGGAGATGTCGCACCAAGCTGGCGTCACTGAGCCTTATCAACGTCTCTCTATGCTAGTTTCCCGGACATAGCAATATTGAAGGGAATGAGTCGGCCGATGAGATGGCTAGATGCGGCTCAAAGATGCCAACAGAAGAAGCGGATAGCTCCGTACTACCACCATTTAGTGATCACATTAGGAAAATTAATGAGTATACCGTGGCCGTGACGAATGACTTGTGGAACGGAACGGGAAGACTGTGAGACCACACAATTATTATGGTCGCGGCTGAGTGGAAAAAAACAAGGGACTTACTGAAACTCAATTGATCTGTAGTATGAGTCCTTACCGGCGTTATCACAGGGCACTGTGCTATAGCACCAATGATCCAACGGTGGCGAATAACTACGAGTACTCTCTGCAGGGGCTGCCATGATGAGGATGAGGAAGAGTCCATAGACCACTATTTGTGTCGATGTCCAGGTCTACAGACGAAGCGAATCAAGTACTTGGGTTCACGCTTTTTTACCAGTCTGGGCGCAGTAGCAGAGGTGGAACTGTTGGTTCTCCTCGGCTTCCTCAGGGATAGTAATTGGTTCAGTAAAATAATTAATTAAAGATACTCTTTCGATATAGGTACGTGTATCCTCCTGACACTCAATAAAAGAGGGCACTTACAATGAACTCAGTTTCTAACAACCTAACGCACCACCCTTATATGCCTTATAATAAGGCGTTTCCACCAAGCCGCCTTAACTGCAGTTTATGCCTGTTGGAAAAACGAGATTATCACTCGAACGGAATAATTGCTCATATTTTGAAGAAGAAAACGAAAGTAGAAAAGCAAAATGTAAGAAATAAACATTGCCAATCACCCAATGTTAAAATATTTCGTCCTTGTCCGAGCCCATAACTGCAGTTAAGCATTTGGGGGAGATGCGCTATTAAGCTCACCAAAATCAGTAAACTTTTGCTAAGGACGTATTTCTATTCGAACGCAATTTCGATTTCTTTTTTTCTTGGTCGAACGTAGGGGTCGCTTGTGTATATTTTCCTTCATAACTTCGGAATTCGCAGTTGAATCTAAAAGCATGGAGGCAATTTTTTTGTTCAAAAGTTCAGTGACCTCAATTACGGCGTTCTGACACTTCCCCCCAGAGCTAAGTTTTCCTAACATCTAAATGTCAATAAATTATAAATAAAATTTAAAAAAATTATTAAACTTTTTCTAAGGAAGTATTTCGATTATTCCAGTGAAACTGTTTTAACAAACATTGTTAAGAGCCGAATGTAGATGTCATTATTATGCAATGAAGATGGCTATAAAAATGTAGAGTTAGTTTATCCTTTCCAGGGACCGTAACAGTTACAACTTTTATTAAAAAAATCGCTCTTTAACAGTTATTTTTTGACTTTTATTTAATTACTCCTCAAATGACAGTTATTTCTGATTTTTATTTCAAAAATCTAAAATAACTATTATTTTTGATTTTTATATAAATAATCTGCAAATAACTGTTTTTTTTTTTTAATTTGTAAATTATATGTCTTAGATAACAGTTATCGAAGACTTTTATTTATAAAAGTCATAAATAAAAATCAATCATCAATATAAAGCAGCCAGTGACTTTTATTTTTTAAATCATACTTATAAAAGTGGTTTGTATAAGGCGTAGTAAACTTATGTTCGCCAACACTTTTTTAAATACAAAAAATTATACATGACTTTTATATGTATGACTTAAAAACAAAAGTCGGTGACTGATTTATATTGATGACTTTTAAAAGTAAAAGTCCCTGATTGATTTTTATTGATGACTTTTATAAATAAAAGTCTTCGATAACTGTTATTTGAGACACATAACTTAGAAATCAAAAGTAATTGCATAAAAATTTATTTTCAAATTTGATTCTCGCTGAAAAAAGAAATCGATTGGTATGTATCACTTAGTTGTAGAACATTTCCTTCATAGTGAATTTTTCAATGACGGTTTCATCAATAACTGAAATGTTCGGTCCCAGATCCTTTCAATGCCTACGAAACCGCATAGTTTTAATATCTGTCTTCAGTCTCTGAATTATGCTCGCCATTGATCGTTTTGCCGTTGTCAAGGTCATCGATCTGAATGACATCGTGTGCACCCAAACAAACTCTGGCCATGACCTTATCGGCCGAATCTTTGGCCTTTTTTGGTGCACTTCTTGATGGTTTCTTGGTCTCTGGTGGAGAATCTATGTTTCGTCAACGGTTACGAAACGGTGCAAAAACTTGCTCGATTTCCGGCTGAAAATAGCCTCATTATATCCGTGATCACACGGTTACATTTATGGTCGAGTGTGAGCAAGAGTGGCAGCCGTCGCACGAGATGTCTTTTTCATATACAGATATTCATGTAAAATGTGATGCACCCACTCAGTTGAGATGCTTTCAGCCTCAGCCAACCCACACGCTTTCATTCTCTGTTCATCCAATATCATTATATTTATCGACGATTACTGGCGGGATGACCTCTATTGGGTGGCCAGGTTGTTCGAAGGCACTTGTGCTGCTACGACGATAAAGGAACTCACATTGCCCACGTTTAAATGTCTGTATGGCGGAGGAGATATTTATCCATTTCTGCAATTTTAAAGCTTGAAAAGGGCATGAATTTTTATGGAGGCAACATCTTCTAATAGTTGAAAGCTTCTTACTGAGTTATAGAAGGTTATATTAGGATGTTTTGACTGAAACGGAAGTGATGAGGTGATTCCATCTCGTCTTCCAAACAAGTCACACAGTGTTCCTAAAGGAAAATGACCAGTCAGTAAACTTGTCAGAATCGAGTCCAGGCGCCTAGCAAGCTCCAGAAACTCCCTTAACCGCCCGTGGTCAATAACCGGGCAGACAGACCTTGCAACTTTGCATATCTGGGTTTTTTCCCAGCACTCGCTGGACCGCCTATGGGCCCATATGTTCAGTAGCAGTTCGCAGACTGACAACGTAACTGCTATGCACTCCCTGCCTGAGGCTGTAGCTGTAGCCTGGAACCCAAATCAGCTCTATTTGGGAGTATTCCGAGGCGGTTAAGAGAGAGATCACGTATTTCTCGACAGTTTCGATCGTCCGTTTGGGGATAGCCTCGTTTCGCAAACGTCAAGCTGTGAAGCTGTGTTTTTCTGTGATCTGTTTAAATTTTGTGTTTGATAAAGCTGTTTACGCTTATTAAAGTAAAAAATTAAAAAAAGTGTTAATAAACTTCTGGTGCACAATTTAAAGATAAGTAAAACATCAAAATTTCCCGTAGNCTCTGATCCATTTCTGCCGGAAGTAAATGTAAGCTTTTGAAGATTGTCGAGTCCCGGTACGCTGGTTTGAAAGAGAACCCAGAGCTTTTGAGCCTAATGGCTGAGCGAACCGGTGCTACTTTGCCTCCAAAGTCAACAGATACGACACTGAGGAGAGCATTTAGCGGTAGACTAGGCGCTCTTCTGATTTCAACAACCCGCCGCCCTTCGCACGCGCCCTAGCTTCGTATAACATGATTGGTTTGATTATAGTTTCATATATATGTAGCCAGTATATGAATTTTGGAGAGAGGCCACTCAACTATTCCACAGTACATTTTTAAAGCAGTAAAGAGCCACCGAATCATTTTTTTTACTCGCTCCTCCTTATTTGGCTGCCATGATAACTGCATGTCCAGAATCAGGTCCAAGATCTTGGTCCTGTGAGAGAGAACGGGTGATACACCCCCATTAAGGGAATTGGGCACTTTATATCAACGGAAGCCATAATGGCGTCAGTATCTATTTTTTTATTTATTTTTTTAGAAAACGATCGATGTTAAGGACTTCGCATGAGTACAAACATTTCTGAGGCAAAGGTCAGCTAACTGCGGCGTGCGGGCCGCAATTGCCTCTATTTAAATATAATCAAGATTTACAAGTAAAATATTTTATTCGAATATATGGTCCCCTTCATTTTTTTCTTAATAATTTAGAATAAAATCCCTTTGCAAGTCCAAATCATATCACATTTATATGCGTTTATTAGCGAACATTGATCGGTATACAAATGTTATGCCATTAGACCGCGGTGTATTTTTTATTCTGAATAATTTAATTTTTTTATCTTAATTGCTTTTTTTTTGTAGCAAACAAGCATTTAAGCTCAGACACATGCACAAGTCGAATACACAAAGATAAGCTGGTTTAAATGCGTTTGCAAAAACATCGATGGAAGTGTTAATAACCCATGAATTATTAAATAATATTATTACTTATAGAAAAAATCCCCACTTTCTAAAGTCGTTTGTTTATTAAGCCTCTGGAATTATTTTCACCATACTCGAATCTTTGCGCAGTTACCATAAAGCTGCCACCACTTCGTTAATTTGCCCATCATTTTAAAATTATATCCAACATATTTCTTAATATTCATATACATATGTACAGTCAGTCAATAAAGTTTTGGTACAGCGAATTTTTTACAATACTGGCAACTATTTTTTATTTTTTTTTTTATTTTTCGCAAACTTTTTATTACTACTACAAAACCACAAAAATCAAAATTCCAAACCTTGTGCAAATTAAAGAAAATTCTGCAAAATTTCATTCAAATATTGCACTTTTTGCTTACGCCCTCTAGAAAAAAGTTGACTATTCAGTATTCATAGTAAGGTGCAACTATGAGGAAGCTACGACTTAGCATTGATTTTTGGGAAATTTTTTCGTTGAAGGTGTCGCACATTTTTTCCATATAAAAAAATTATCAAACATTATTTTATAGGAGCGACACATTCAACAAAAAAAATGCTAAAAATCAATGGAAAGTCCTAGATACCTCAAACTTGCACTTTGTTATAGTAAAACTGAATGGGCTAAAAAACTGCATACTCAACTTTTTTCTAGAGAGCGTAACTAAAAAGTGCAATATTTGAATGAAATTTTGCAGAATATTCTTTAATTTTGCACGAGGTTTGGAACTCTGATTTTTGTTTTTTTTTTGTAGCAGAATTAACCATATTTTTATAAAAAATTATCGAAAATTAAAATATTTAAAAAATAGTTGCCCGTATTGTAAAAAATTCGCTGTACGTAAACTTTATTGACTGACTGTATGTATGTATATATGTAAATATGAAAAATAACAACAACCTAAGCCTAACAATCACCTAAGTAAAACAAAATCTTATATAGAAAAAATGTATACTTACATATTAAGCTATTAGAAAATGTACTTATGTACTGTATATGTATGTAAAAAGCGGCTTCATCTTGTCACACAAATTCAAACTCGAATTGATATCTCGTCCCGCCTTACCAGCTTCAATTACTTATCGAACTGCTTTTCGCCAATTTGCATCTATAAAATAATCAGCAATTTGCTGTAGATAATCAGAAGTCGAGTATTTTTGTAACAGCAAACAACAATCATATTTTTGTGCAAGAAAACAGGCCGATTTGAAAATGAAATCCACCGTCAATTTTTGCTTGGCACTTTGCCTGCTCGTTGTGATGTGCCATGGGGTGCCCGTGCAACGTGAAACGCTACTGAGTATTGAACAACCAGCGGCCGTCGTTTTCGAATATCAACCGCAGCAGCTAAGACGTGTAGCACGCCATGCATATCCCGATTTTGGATTTGGAGGATATCCCGGTGGAGGATATGGAGGATATCCCGGTGGAGGATATCCCGGTGGAGGATATGGAGGATATCCCGGTGGAGGAATTGCATCTGCAAGCAGTCAATCATCTGCAAGCGCAAGTGCCGGCAGTAACGGTGGTTATTATCCCAGTGGTTACGGCTATATTGGTTGAGAGGAATATACAAAATCTTTGCGACAAAACCTTGGATAGTGCTAATTAAATATTGTAATTTATTTTAGTAGAAAATGGAAACAAAAAAAAAAAAAACTTGTTGTTTTAACTTGTTATTAATTTTAATGCTTACAATAGAATATCAATCGATTAGTTTATCTTCTCTTCTTCGTCTTTTTTGGCGCTGTAACCGCCTAAGCGATTTTGGCCGAGTTCAGCAAAGCACGCCAGTTGTTTCTCCTCTGTGCCAACTGATGCCAATTGGAAACGCCAAGTGAAGCCAAGTCCTTCTCCACCTGATTTTTCCATCGCAGTGGGGGCCTCCCTCTTCCTCTGCTACCACCAGCGGGTTCCGAGTTGAATACTTTCCGAGCTGGAGCGTTGGTGTCCATTCGAACGACATGACCAAGCCAGCGGAGCCGCTGTATTTTAATTCGCTGCACTATGTCCATATCGTTGTAAAGCTCATACAGCTCATCGTTCCATCGTCTGCGGTACTCGCCGTCGCCAACGCGTAAAGGACCGTAAATCTTCCGCAAAATCTTTCTCTCAAACACCCCAAGAGCCGCCTCATCGGATGTTGTCATTGTCCATGCTTCTGCGCCATATACCAGCACGGGCATGATGAGTGACTTATAGAGCGTGGTTTTCGTACGTCGAGAGAGGACTTTACTCCTGAATTGCCTACTCAGTCCAAAGTAGCACTTGTTGGCAAGAGTGATTCTACGTTGGATTTCAATGCTGACATTATTATCGGTGTTAATGCTGGTTCCCAAGTAAACGAAATTCTCTACTTTCTCGAAATTGTAACTGTCAACAGTGACGTGGGTGCCAAGGCGCGAATGTGCTGACTGTTTGTTTGATGACAGGAGATACTTCGTCTTGTCCTCGTTTACCACCAGACCCATGCGCTTTGCTTCCCTATCCAACTTGGAAAAGGCAGAACAGACTTCGCGGTTTTTGTTACCGATGATGTCGATGTCATCGGCATAAGCCAGCAATTGCACGCTCTTGTAGTAAATTGTTCCTGAGCGGTTCAGTTCTGCAGCTCTTATTATCTTCTCCAACATCAGATTAAAGAAGTCACATGAAAGGGAGTCGCCCTGTCTGAAACCCCGTTTTGTGGCGAACGGCTCGGAGAGGTCTTTTCCAATTCTGACGGAGCTGGTGGTATTGCTCAACGTCATTTTACACAGCCGTATGAGTTTTGAGGGGATGCCAAATTCAGACATAGCGGCGTATAGGCAACTCCTTTTAGTGCTGTCAAAAGCGGCTTTAAAGTCGACAAATAGGTGGTGAGTGTCGATCCTTTTCTCGCGGGTCTTTTCCAAGATTTGGCGTATTGTGAATACCTGGTCTATGGTGGATTTGCCAGGTCTAAAGCCACACTGATAAGGCCCAATCAGTTCATTGACGGTGGGCTTCAGTCTTTCACACAATACGCTCGATAAGACCTTGTAACCTATGCTTAGAAGGCTGATCCCGCGGTAGTTGGCGCGAATGGCGGGGTCACCTTTCTTGTGGATTGGGCAGAGCACACTTAAATTCCAGTCGTCGGGCATGCGTTCATCTGACCATATTCTGCACAAGAGTTGATGCATGCACCTTATCAACTCCTCGCCGCCGTACTTGAATAGCTCAGCTGGCAGGCTGTCAGCTCCAGCGGCTTTGTTGTTTTTCAGCCGCGTTATTGCTATACGTACCTCGTCATAGTCAGGCGGTGGAACGTCGACTCCGTCATCATCGACTGCGGGCTCGGGTTCTTCTTCTCCACAACTTTCCGTGCTGCTACCATTTAGTAGGGCGGAAAAGTGTTCCCTCCATAATTTAAGTACGCTCTGGACATCAGTTACTAGGTCGCCATTATTGTTCTTACAGGAGTGCGCCCCGGTCTTTAAACCTTCCGTAAGTCGCCTAACTCTCTGGTAAAATTTTCGGGCATTCCTCCTGTCGGCCAGCATTTCAAGCTCTTCGCACTCACGTATTTCGGCCTCTCTCTTCTTATTGCGGCAAATACGTCTCGCTTCCCTCTTCAGATCCCTATAGCGGTCCCACATAGCGCGCGTTGCGCCCGATCGCAGCGTGGCCCTGTAGGCGGCATCTTTTTTCTCTGCAGCTTCCTGACACTCCTCATCGTACCAGTTGTTCTTTCGGGCTCGCTGAAATCCGACTACTTCTTCGGCGGCGGTACTTAATGAGCGGGAAATGTGGTTCCACTGCTCGCATATGTCGGTTTGTTGAAGAGTGCTCTCTGAGAGCAGGTGTGAGAGTCGAGTAGCGAAAGCGCTGGCTGTCTGTTGTGATTGCAGCTTTTCGACGTTAAGCTTTCCTTGCATATTTGGGCGCACATTTTTTGCTGCACATAGGCGGGTGCGTATCTTGGCTGCAACAAGATAGTGGTCCGAGTCGATGTTTGGGCCTCGGAGTGTGCGTACGTCTAAAACACTGGAAGCGTGCCTTCCGTCTATCACAACATGATGTGTTTGGGCCTCGGAGTGTGCGTACGGAGACAGCCAGTTAGCTTGATGGATCTTTTTATGCTTGAACCTAGTACTGCATACTACCATGTTTCGGGCCCCGGCGAAGTC
>NW_016158464.1:62453-86750 GCF_001687245.7 Rhagoletis zephyria
GAGCCCTTAAACCGAATAAGTCAGAGTGGCCCCACCGAAGCTCCCTCTCTTTCTGCCGTGACCCAAGGCTCCACTCGGATTGGTTACCGCATCTCGCACATGGGTTGCTCACGTTGCCCAGAGTGCGCGAACGAGGACGCAAGAGTCGGGATTGAGTATAGCCATGCAACTGTAACTGCATACCCAGCGCAATGACTATACCCCATTGCAGTCCATTAGTTTATCTGCTAGCCCAAATGTTTCCTTTGTATTTCATAGCCTTAAAGGAAAAAACTGGCTGCGGTTTGCCAGGATTGTAAAGACTAAGCTTAAAAATCTTACGTAATTGTGTTCATTTAAGAAACTCATAGGTTTTAGAAAGAAAGTAAAACATATATGTAAGTATATAACAGCTGTGGCATTCCGACGCTGTTGAATGATTTTTGAGATTTAAAGATTTCATCAATTGTAGCAGTGGCTACGCTTGTTTTCCAGGGACCGAAAGAAACCGTTATTTTTTCGATGTAGAAGAAAGTTATCAAAGTTACTTTGATCCCAGGACCTCCGGAACAAGAATCCTGCATTAATGACTTTTATGTTTTTAGCCCAGTAAAAACAGTTAAACTTGGCCAAATATTTTTCAAATCCGAAATAAAATTCCTTTCCTTATAATTAACAAACCGTTTATCTAAGGTAAACAAATTTGGTATCAAATGAAAGAGGACTGAAATTGCCTTTAAACAGAAATAACGAGCGAATGTTACCACCTATTTATATTTTATTTTTAACAATTTAGTGCAAAATAAATTCATATATCTGACCCCGGGTTTGTTCTATGGTAATTAAATAACATTTTTAAATGAAATATTTTTCAATAGCTGTAGCCCGTTTCTGTAACTTTTCTCTACCGATTATTTCTCTACTGGTAGAGAAAATATGTCACTCTCACCTACTAATTAGCGGTAGAGAACAGGGCGGCGAATTCAGATCTCAATTCGCCTTGGTAGAGAATTGTTACAGAAACGAGCTACTGGCTTTCCTCGTTTCGACATTTCAGTTTGCCATTTTAGCCTTTTTTCATTTGATAACAAATTTTTATTCCGGCCCTAAAAAATATTTGGCCAAGTTTAACTGTTATTACCGGACTAAAAGAATAAAAGTTCGGGTTGACCGACTATTTTTTTTTAATAAAATAAAAGCAAAAAATAGCATTTTTTTCCAACGACTTTTATTATAAAAGTTATAAAAGTCTAGGTTCGTGTTGCTTTCCAATTTTGTTTAAAACCAAGTTTCTTACTAAAATATTAATTTGTACATACATGAATATTGAGCAATTCCCGTACAGTGATTTTTGAAATATCGAAGATTTATCAGTTTTTAAAAAATTCTGTTTTTCATAAATACCGTTTTATAAGAATTGATTGGTTGTTGTCCGATTTCTCCCATTTCTTCTTCCCACTAAAATGTAGAGATGCAACTTGTTGTAAATATACTTTAACTTTTGTAAATATGCAAAATAAAAGGGTTAAAAAATATACCAGATGGTGTGACTGGCGCAACTGATTTCAAGGGGAATTGCGCCGATTGCCATATAATGGGTTTTTGGTGTTCTGATTTTCATCGCGCGTATAACTTGTTAGTGTAGTTTTTTGTTGTTGTGCTGCCATTTTGCCTTGCATGAATTCGCCTTAAAAATATGTTAGGGTCCGGTTTCAAATGCCATTAAATGGAACATATAAATCTTGATTTTTTTTCGATTTTTCTTAATTACTAAAAAAGCGTCTGTGAAGTGCAGAACGAAATCGTGTTCAAACGAAAAAACCTTAAAAAAGAATTTTTTTCTAACTTTAAAGTGAACAAAAGGTAGTGTGGCGCAACATCATATGTGTTACATGTGTTGTTTAAACAAAGAGGATATGGTTTATTCTGAGAAGACGAAAAACTTCCCGGGCGCCCGGCTTGGGTTTCCAGAACGTAAAAACTTCTGTCAATGAAATATTTCAATAAGCCTCGGATGAGACCCGCTTCTTTTAATGACGACTCTTAATGGGGTTATTCATTACTTAATTAACCCAAATAGTTTTACCCTATTCCTTCCTGATGCGCGGAGGACCTTTCCGAGCCATTTGCTATGAAATGAGGTTTCAGACGGGCACCTGCCTGTTGTGTTATTTCTTCTATCTGATATTGGAGAAGATTATAAGAGCTGTAGCTTCGATCTGGTATTGAACGGGGACAAAACAAAGTACATATCTTCTGTCATCAGACGCTTAAGGCTCAGTTAATCTAAACTTAACTTAACTTACGTAAGAAACCCTTAGCCAGCAGCGAAAATAAATTGTGTTTTTGTATTTTCCTTTTCAGCTGATTGTCACTTTTGCCGCCTATAAGCTACATAAAAAAATACCTGGACAAAAACATATTGCGTTGGCCAATATAATAGGTTACGCTACGTAAATTAAGTCTACGGTCACTGTTGACAGTTACAAGTTTGACAGGTAGACAACTTTGTTTATTTAGGAGCCAGCACTAGCAAGTGCTACTTTGTACTTATTAGGCAAATGCGAAGTAAATACATCTCTTGTCGTAGAAAAATCACGCAATATATGTATGTCTCCGTCCGGTATTATACGGAACATACCTCTATTTTGACCTATTGTCCTGGTAATACATTTATTTTATACGGGATGTCTGTATTTCTCTTAGTGCCCTGTATTTGTCCCGTATTCGGTACTCCGACGCATTAACAGCTCATTAAGATGGCATGTCTATTAAGGAGTTTTAAGTGATGTTGGTATATGATTGTAATTTTCTTTATAAACTGTTATTATTTTCCAATCTGAATGCCTGTGATTCGAATCGAGGAATATATACAGTGGCCACAATAGGAATTAGGACTCGACGATTGAGTAAGTTTTGGCTATTTTTCCTTAGATTATTTAAAGTTTATTATTTATGAAAGTAAAGCTCTTTTCCGAACAAAAACCATAAACATAATAATGAATTTCCAACTTTGTGCTAAAAACTATAAAAATTAATTCTGCAATGTTTCGCCAAAATTTCAAACTTTTTAATTAGAATCTATGGTTTGCAATTTTGTAACTCATTAAAATTTAGTATAATAAAGTGCGAGTGGAAAGTGCTGCTCATTTGCTTCTCTTTCAAAAAAAAGTCGAACATACCCACTTTGCGTAACACCGCCAACGAAAAAAAAAAATTGCCAAAAATTAGTGGTAAGCCTTACCGACTTAAAATTGCATTTTATTATACTAGAATTTAACGAATTGTTTTAAGAAATTTTGCGGGGTAAAAATCTCGAGAAAATGACTGTACAAATTAAATAAGCATACTATTTCAGGGAAAACAATGTGGAAAAAATTTGCAAAACTATTTGTTGTCCCGTATTCGGCTCTCATAAATATTATCACCCTATGTAAGTATGTCACTCTTCATTCCTGTGCTGGTGTATATCACAGCAGCATGGACAAAGACAACATCCGATTGGAAGGCGTTTGTGGTATTCGAGAGAAAGATTTACGGTCCTTTATTCATTGTCACCGCTGGTACTGCAGACGATTGGAAGAGGAGCTGTATGCGCTTAAGAATTACATGGTTAAAATGTAGCGATTCAGCTGGCTTAGCCAGGTCGCCTGAATGAAATATCAACGAAAACTCGCACCATTCATTTGTAGTTTAAATTTAATCTGCGATTCGTAGTATTTTTTTTAACTGACAGATTATTTTACATATTTATATTTAGAAGTAGAAGTCGTCCTCACATTGACTGATTCTCAGAATTATATATACATATGTACCTACATATATATATATATTCAATGTATTTATATATCGCACACCGTCTTCAAAAGGCGCACAACTCAAAATTACACGTTTGTCAGAAAATTCGAAAAACTTTTTCAAAACACATGATAATCATATGGGTTTAGGTTTAGGCTTTTTTTAACAAATTATTACAAAAATTTGCTTCAGCTTTTGCTGAAAGGTAAATAAAAGCTCTGTGTCAAGGCCTCTGTGTACATTTTTAGCGCATAATTTCAAAAATGTCAAATTTTGAGTTGTGCCTCTTTTGAAGACGGTGTGCTATATGTAAGTAAATATGTATGCATATGCATATGGATGTACATACATACTAACATATATTCGCTGAGTCATATTGTTGAGAAGCTGGCTAGTGCTAAATAGTTTGCTATTTCATTCATTAACAGCCGGTAATTCAATGGTAACAACCAGTTACAAAATTGTGTTATTTGCATTTTTTTGATAAGCGAGAGTAGAGTTCACCTACAATATTTAGCAGTTAATTACACTGTGCGACGGTCAAAAAAATAACACGAACGCGGTATGGGTATATTGAGCACCTGCCGTTTTGGTTCCAAAACGATAAAATTTTGTTATAGTGTATGCATTTAAGTTTTCCAAATATGGTCTCATGTTGGTCTAAATTATTTGAAAAATGCACTACATACTACTTTTCAAGCGCATACATTTCAATACCAACTGAGCGTATTGTGGAAAAAATATGTAATTTAGTGTCGTACACTGAGGGAAATAATGCATAGTAAAAATGAATACTTTATATTTGATTATCTTTTAAAAACGTTCGTATTTAAAAATAATATTTTCATACAAAATTTATTACGCGCGTATTTGACTGTTCACATCTGAGTATATATATGAGTGTACATACGCACCCCAAGCATGCAGAGCGCCGCTCTGAGAGCGGTGAAAACACATCCATTCATACAAAGTACATGTTTAGCCGTACAAATCGCGTGCTGTGGTGTTGATGGATATTCAACATTTGAAAGCAAATTTATATGCCCGGGTGTAGCTGAATGCGCCAAGATGCATGCCACAATTTGTTGATATCCGGAGATGGTCAGGGCTCGAATTCCTCTGCAGGCTACATGCAAGTTAAATATTTTTTTTTTAGTTTTTGTCTTGATTATTCACTTCACGGATGCTTTTTCAGAACGAACGCGGTCATTTTAATATGCGCGGGATTGAATTGAATATTTACCAAAATACAGTACTTTCGTTGACGTTTATAGTAAGATCAATTCCGGTTCTATTTGATTTCCATATTTTTTTCCTCCAGTGTAGTGTCCGGTACCAAGTTTCAAACCAAAAAGTCAACATAAAAGCGGAACTTTCACCTGCTACTGGATTTTAACCAAAAAAGGGTCAAAACGACCCAGACGGGTGAAAATTATTGGGTTAATATGTTCCACAAAAATATGCGCCATAAATTTTTACTATACATTCTTCCTATAAAAAGAAAATGCAGTTTTATATGAGTTTTTTTTTTCAAATAATTTAGATCAACTTGAGACCAATTAGGAAAAATTCAATAAATTGTGCAAAAATAATGTGACAGTTAGGAATAAAATAACAGTTGGTCAAATACTCTGCAGCTCTTCCCCTTTCTTTCTACCATACCGCATTCGTGGCTTATTTCATTCGCCCCATTTTGTCACACAGTGTTATTAGCGATGTTAACACGATTAATCGGTGCAGAAAAGTTTTTGTTTTTGGTTCCATCCACGATGTGCACGAAAAGTGGTTCTCATACAATGTGCATATATGGCATACAATATTTTGTGGTGCATCCTAAAGAATTGAGTATTATTGAGAATCAATTCCAAGTAAAACGCCGCACTTTACTGATGATTTACAGTTATTGTTTAAGTAACATCACTTGCAACAACTGCGTATAACTATGCACTTTTGCATATAAATATATTTACATATACGCGTTAACCTATTTACTAGGGTGGTTGACTTGGTTTTTCAAAACCGGTTTCTACCAATTTTTTGGGAAATCTTTAGGCCGTTTTTTGAAATCTTGTATTTTCGAAAATCGAATATTTAAACCGGACTTTTTGATTCGCATTCGTGTTCTATTTTTTTATGGCAGAAGTACACTCGGAGATTTGCCATTGTCTGCCGAGGGGCGACAGCTTCTTTAAAACATTTCTGTTGATGTAGCTGGAACGAGAAATTAAGCCAGTTGGCAATAGGCATCTCTAAGCACTCAGCTACGGCGACAAGAGCACTACTCCAAACCGGCAGGAAAAGTCAGACAAAATGTAATAAAATATTAAACAAAAAACCAAACATGAATTTTTCACTTATCTTTATCTGTCTTAATTTTGATATAAAAAACTTTGTACTTATTTTGCTTTGCGCTTTTCTTAATAAAAGCTGTCTTTACTGTTAATGGTTTTGTGGTATTTTTTGGTCATGACTTCATACCAAGATAAGCATTTTCACTGTATAAAAACTACGTAAAATAAAAGCGGGTTTTCCGGTTTATTCTTAATTTCAAAATCGGCTGCCGGTTTTTTTCATATTACAATTTTTCGAATAACTCGAAAACTAGTTTTGGAAAAATGGCGAATAATCGAATACCCTAGTATTTACATATAGCACTATATGCGCACGCAAAATAAGTTGCATTTTTAGCGTATAAAAGCGTGCGATATCCATGCAGCAATCATATCGTTTCAAACTCTTAACCGAAAACATTTATTTAAAAAGCGAACTCTTTGACTACAAAACAAAACATAATCAAATAAAAATGCGTTTACTCAATTTGTGTTTGATGTTGGTACTATTCGTGTGCCTGTTGAGTGACGCCTATGGGAGTCCTGAAGAAATGGAAAATGTAGTTGCTTCGGATGTGGTGGTGCAGCCTTTATCGTTGTTGGATGTCGCTGAGCAGGGACACGAAAATGAAGGCGACCGTTTAACGCGTGAACATCGTGGTGGCTATAGAGGAGGCAGTAGACATTATGACGGACGTTATGGTGGGCATTATGATGGTCATTATCCTCAACATTATGAGAAACATCGTGATGGTTATAGAGGCGGTCATCACTAAGATTGAAATGCTAAAAGGACTGAATGCGAATAAGAAACTGAAGTTGAGGTTTACCTAATAACAAAAACTCTTTTCCTTATAACAAAAAGGCCGTCATACTTTTTTCCATATTGTACTAATAAATTATTCAATAAATTTTTTTGCATCACATAAGCTCGGCATTAAATGTCAGAAAGTAATGGGTGTGCTTTTTTTCAATTTGAATTGCGAAAAAATGCAATTACAATTTATTCAGAAGTAAACTGATTGGGGTTTAGAAAATGCCTATATATGTATATATATATATATATATATGTATATATTTAAGAGGTGGGTGTTACTAGAAAAAGACTACCGGCATGTTAAGGTTTAAAAGCAGACCGACGTAGATATTGCTCGCAACGAGGGTTCTAAACATTTCCGGCAGGAAATTGGCAACTAAGATTAACTTCTTACAACAATTTTTGAGTGAAACTAAAATAAAAATCAATTGAGAACATTTGTAAGGTAAAAAGAGACTTCCACAAACAAACTCTGTTAAAAAAGATACTGCAAAAGAAGGAGTAAAATTCCTTAAAACATGTTTTTTAGAAATTTTGCGTAATAAACGACGAAAAGTACGTAGTTTATTAACAAATATCTAATATGTATGTGTATTTAGATCTGGAAAATAGGTTTCTGAGATACTACAGTACTATAGGGACTTTTCGGTCACGTCAGTAGCAGAGGGTTAAAATCATATAAATGTTTTCTACTCTAAAATGACGAGGTAAAATTATAATAACCTTTTATGGAGAAATCCTTGTGTACTATTGACTTACTGTGCCTTAAAGATGAAAACAAACCCAAAAACCGATCATTCATTGACTGTGTTGAGTCCGTGAAATGCCTGTTCCAATTTTTACTTCAAAATACAACACCAATATCAACGGTGCTATTATTCTTTAAAAAAAATCCTTAGATCGTGTTAGTAGGCATGACTGCAGTTGTCTATTTCGAGACAATTAGATACATCGACTTTCTACCACTCTCGACTATTGTGCGCCATTCGAATACAACGAAAAGGTGTGCTCCCCCATTTTTGTAATAACACTTTACGCATACAAAAAATCGGTCCAATGAAATCCGTCAAAACTTGGAAAATATTCGTATTCATATTTGCACATAAAACCACAACATTATCTACATATATTCTATTGAAATAACTACTTAGGGCAAAATAAGGAAACAAAGTGATTATACGAAAGACTTAAGGCACGAACTTCTGAAATAGTTTTTCTAAATTAAGTTAGTTCATGTTATTTCAAATGTAATTTCGTCATTCCTTGCTAAATTCTACCGCTTTCAACTTTTTTTCATGCCCTGTGTCATTTTTTTTTCAATTTTTCCCTTCAATTAAAACACGTTGCTCAATGATTTGAAACATTTACCAAGTTGCTAGCATTTTTTAACTAAATTTGACAAAACGTTTAATTTCATGAAAATAAAAAGTTAAAATACTACAAGTTCGCTTGCAAAAGAAATAAACTCGGCCGAGATTCATTCTATCATTTGCATAGCAACAAAAAAATTATTGTCTAAACTGGGTGTAATATTAACAAAAAAAAAGAGAACTTAAACCTGGGAAAATTTAATACAACAATAGTAAAAGTTCTACATTTCAAACCTCGCCAATGTATTCCAATAAAAAAAACATGTATCTAAATTCAAGTAAAGTTAAGAATCTTAAATAATGAACTTGACTTGGAAATGTCGTTATAATGAAGCACAAAAAAATATTTTCATTTGACTTCTGACCAGAATTTTATAATTTTAGAAACTTCTTAAATGTAAACTTTCATTTCCTCTATTCTAAACACATTAACTTCCAATGGATCTCATGAATTTTTAAAAAACAATCGTCATTACGTTTTATTTTTGTTCCTCCACTTTTATCACCAGCAACGTACCTGTTTGTTGACTTCAATGTTTTGCGTGCATATGTGTGTACATTAGGGTGGTCTAAAAAAAAAGTAAAGTCGGAAATTTAATGCTCTCACCCCCTAGGATTGTTGTTTTTTAATTTTAACTATTTTTTAAGGGTCTCCGAAATATCCCAAAAAAAATCAAATATACAAACATAAATATACAAAAGAAAAAAAGAAAAAAATGTTTAAATTAAAAAACGTTTAAATAAACAATTGGGCATTATTCTCTGAAGTCTTCTGAAGAGAAGCAGAGTTTTCAGATTGAAAAATTTTGATTTCCATGGATTCTATGCCATTTCTACGAAAAGTCTTTTTTCCCCATACAAAATACATGGGAAACTTTGAGCGCTTTGAGCGACCTCTAAATATATTTTGATTTTAAAATAAAAAAACAGGGTTATATTTTTTTCCCATACATTTTTGGACCACCCTAGTGTACATGCATGTTTAAGAAGAACCGAATAAAAGCGTCTTGCGCCCGTAAGTAGAGTCAACAAGTAAATTAACTTTAGCTTCTAGATCAAAGCATATCTTTTGGCGTTTTCAATAAATGTGTGCATACAAAAATGATTCCTTTTTTTAATAGGTAGTGAAAAGTGCGCTGTAGAGCTTGGGCTTTAGTTTTGATGTGAAACCAGGTTTTATTGTTATCCTCTTCGCTCATGAATTCCACCAAAACTAAGATTCGGATTAGGATGTCGTTGGAAAGCCTTAATTAAGTAGTTCGAATTAAATGTTATATGAGAGCTAATAGTTTCCGCTGCAAAACGTTTTCAATATCAAACTATGTGTTATAAATAGACTGCGGATGTTTATGCAGAAAACGAATACAAAATTCCAGGCATTACGGGGCGCATATACAGAAAGTGTTTAACTCAGTGAGAGGGCAGGACCAGGATGACTGTATGCGCATAAAAATTTATTAAAGCAAAAATATTTTGGGTAGGCGTCGGGGCCAATAATAACCATCAGTTACCACCTCTGTATGGTTGTAAGTCATGCAGAGTCCCTACGGTTTGTAGCGCTGTGGCTTTGCCGCTTAAACTCTGTAAGAGTGTTTAGGGGTGTGCGTCAAGCGAGAGTGTAGCTCTTGTACCACCTCCGTATGCCCGAAGCAATACAATAAGCGAGTTTGTTGAGCATGATTTGGGGTGCCAGCAATTAACTTCTTTAGTAGGTTTTGTTCTGCGGCAGTTGAGAAGTTCCTAAAAAATTCATACCCAATGAAGAGCGAGCGAATTATTTTTTAAACACAAGTGCATGGGTTTATTCGATGCATTTGGTTTTGGGCGGGAGTGCAATACAAGTGCGTGTGTGTGTTCGCTGTTCTTTGTTCATGCGGACAAAAGAACAAGTCGCTTAAACAGAAAGCATGGAAAGGTTATGAAGCCCCAAATTGATGAAAGTCTCTATTTGAATAGATAAGCTTACGTAATTATTGTACGTATACTGAATGCATTCCAACAATGTTTTTTTTCTATAAGTAACTTTACTTACTGGATTTGGTACTCATTATTTTGAGATTTGTCATAACTGCTAACATTGTGTTCAGCGATAATCTCATCGGTTTCTTTCTTATAGGAAAATTGAAAAAAATCGAGCCAATACTAGTTCTGATTCGGAAATGGAACGGGCGAAATCAGAATGCATGACACCGCATGCATTTTTTCTCGATTTCAGTTCTGATTCTAACAGCAAACACATTCTGCAACCACCTTGATTATTTTTATTATTTGGTTCTAAAAACTATACTATAACAAGATGTCGTTGCTAAAATAAAATATTTGTTCAGTCGATTTCATGAATTTGATTTTTTTATGTGGCGATTAAGGGCGATTTTTTTAAAAAGAATTTGCGCTTTGTTATAAACAATCTGAACTCTCTGATCCGAAGAGCTTATGGAAATAATCATGTTATTTGTTGTAAAGTATCTATTCAAACTGAGAATTTCAAAATACTCTTCTAGAAATAACTGATAATGAAGAGAAGCGTGTTACCATTTGCTAGCTTCGAGGAGGTTGCAAGTTCGAATGGCGTCAGACGAAACACTTTCGAATTATATGAAAAGTGCTCGGGCATTCAGATAAAAGTCATCAATAAAAATCAGTCAGTGACATTTATTTTTTTTTTAGGTCATACTTATAAACGAAACAGGATTGAGTATAACCGTGCAACTGTAACTGAAAAAGTGCTACCAGTTTATCCATTTTCGGGACAAAATTCGATTTAGCCGGCAGCCGATTTGTCAGCCATTTCCGATTTCGTTATTTGCCATATTTTATTAAAATTCAAATATATGTACATATAAGTTTGCATTTTTTACAAATTTGGCGACCCTATTAGAAACTGCCTGCCTTATGTCGGACTGTGTTAAGTCCATAAAATTGAAAGAATTTTCTCTAATCCGTAAAGTCTTAAAATACTGGGCCGATTTCAATGATTTTTATTTTATGTGAATATAAAGTGACCCAAAATATGAACTGGGACGCGACATTTTAGCTTATTATTTTTTTATGAAAGTATTGCTAATTTCTTACAAACACCATTTAAATCAAAATTTCATATTTTACGCAAAAATTATGCTCTAGCTACTTAAAATGTTCACCATATTGGATTAAATTTTCACGGACTACAAAACTGCGTACATACCATTTTGTAAAGATGCTGATTAAAAAGTTAAAAATTTTGGTGAAATTTTGCAGAATTCTCATAATTTTTCCACAAAGTCTTAAATTGAGACTTATACGGTTTTTGTTGAGTAATGAGCTATATTTTCATAAAAGAATAATAAACATTAAATAAACTAAAAAAAAATTCAAAGAAGGACGTAGCCTGTATAATTTTTGTTATGAATGGCTTAAATTTAAGGGCGAAGTTTTATTCGCAACATTTAGAAAATAACGAATGACAATAAAAGAGCACGAATATCGATGTGAAGCAAAACTCTATGGGAGGACAACACCTGTGAATAATTGTATCATGGTGAAAATATACTTTATTGTTGCTTATTATTGCTCTCAGACAGGCATGTGAGAGAGTAAGGTGGACATTAAAAACAGGAGTTTCGAATAAATGGACATCAAAATACAATTAAATAAGTGAATTGTTATAAACCTAAAAATGAATGGGGTTTTCTTTTCGCGAAATAGTGTTGGCCTGTTTTCTTCAGCCCTTTCACAGCTTCGCGTGTTCATTTCTCAAAATATTGCCCTCCGGCTAAGCAAAATACTTTGTACTAATATAGCCATTTTAAGGACGAAAAGTAACCTAGTGCAAATGTTACAATATAAGGCAAAACTTTTCAATAAAAAAGAAAACGCCATAAGTTTGTAATTGATCTCTCTTTTATATTTAAGTAATACAAACATAACTTCTGATGTACGTATAACGATAGTTTTTTTTTGCTAAAAATAATTTGTAATGAATTTACCAGTCTTTATTTTCGTGATTTATTTAACGAGTGATGTAAAGCTTAACCTTTATTATAAAGAATATAAAATGATTTTACCAGTCTTTCTACTTGCGATTTCTTTAAATAAAACATGTGAATTATAATTGAAACATTTAGCCGCTTTTTTTTGCGAATATAGCCGGTCTGGTTCTGGCAACACTGAACTGCATACCCAAAACAACGGCTATAACATATTGCACTGTGGTCATGCTGCTGGCAAATATCGGCTTGTTAACGCATGCTCGCAGACAGCCCGTGTGCGAGTCAGTTAGCAAACATGCTGTCAGTCTGTTGTGATTGCAGCTTATCAACGTGAAAGCTTTCTTGTGTTGCTACTGTGCGATTTTTTGCTGCTCATATGCGAATATAATTTAAGGCTGAAACAATTAGCTTTCCCGAATCACTTTTTGGTCCTCGAAGCTTCTAAAGCTGAAACTTAGCGATAGGCATCAGTTCGTTATTGGATTTTACATGTAGGCTCAACCAACCCGCGGCAGGAGCAAATGGGTCGTTCTTAAAAAACATGACCATTCTGAATTTTGTAATTTTTAAAAATTAAGTTGGCCAAATATGTTTATAATTGGACTCATGTGGTTACGGATGGTATCAACAATAGGAATCCATAACCAGCAGTATTTTTTTTAATTTTTGGAGTTAATAAGTCACAGAGTGGACCGGTAACAGAGGGGACAAATTAACTCAAAAATACCATATTTTAGCTTTTTATTCGAATTTTGGAGAATTTATTTGTCCACTTAATTAATGTACATAAAATATTTATAAAAAAATTATAAAATAAATAAAAAATCACTTTACTCACCGTTTTTCAACAGTAACAGAGTTGACACTGAATAAGGGTACGTACCCGGCATACAATTGGGTTCCTTACTCAACAACGCACTAAACAAGACTGAACAGTTCAAAACACATTTTGTTGATTTTAGCTAAGTTATGATGGAGAAGCATAAGAGAAATATACGCGTCATAACGTTTAACAAACATTTTTCAATAAAATGAGTGGACGTAACAGAGGGGACCAAAACCTGGGGACACAAATTTTCTTCATAAAAATTATACAAAAAAATTATTTTTCATCATTCTTTTCTATATATGGTATTAATATACACAAACTGAATAACAAAAATTGTAAATATTATTTTTTTTCAATTTTATTTCAACTGAAAATAACTATTAAATTTTTATAAATTGGCTCGGGACACAGGTTTTTGCTAAACCTTTGACATTGAAAATATTTTTTAAGTTATTTTCAGATAATTAATTATTTTTTTTTTATAATATAGTTACGTAGAATCGATAATAATTTATAAAAATGCAGATATTTTTCTATTTTCTTTTTGAAGAAACAAAATATAAAATAGTAAAGTCTGGGGACACCAATTGGTCATGTTTTTTAAGAACGACCCAAATATCTCTTCATTGCTCGCTCTGACATTGAAATCGCCTAGCATGATTTTTATATCATGATTCATAACGGAGCAAGTACTGTACGTGCCCTCCATGCGATCATAGAAGAGATCTTTGGACTCGATGTCCTTCTCTAGAGCCATTTTGTGGACATAAATGAGTGAGATTTTATTTTCCGCTACAAATCCAATACTGAATTCACACTCGTAGCTGTAAAGGGCGTCGCAAGACCCACGTATTTTTTACGTTTCTCCGTCCATCGCATTTACGACATCATCAACCAACCAAACGGTGGCATATTTCTGTAAAGGCTCTAGTCATTCTTGGTGCATACCTTCAATTCAATGACCTCCGAATCTTCGCCTTGGCCGGCATGCAAATAAAAGAGTCTCATCCAAGACATTTTTTAACGCTTTCACTAGTACTTGTTTTTACTTTGCGGTTTCCAAGCCCAGCGCACAACTCTTACCTGGAATCTTTGTGTTAGAAGCATACAAATTTTGATTACTTACTTGCATAAAACTGTATAATCTTTAGTTAAAATTACAAGCAGAGAAAAGGAATGAGACTTAAGTAAAATAGGTCAACAACTCATACGCTGAAGATTTTTTCTTATTTTCAAACAAAGATTTTGTGAGAGTTCCCTTGACTGGATATATAACGAGCAATGTATTTCTTTAACAAACTAAACAAGCCTGCTCTAAAAACTATTTATTGAGCACTTAAATATTTATTTATAACCTCTCCGGCGAATAAAAGAAGAAATGAAATTGAATTTTTAAAAGAGCTGCCCAACAAAATGAGGGCCAAATCAATTGACACCTCGTTGCTGCGGCCATTAGGCAATAGGTGCGAATTGTTACAAAACTTTTATTTTTCTAGCATTGTGCGTTAGTTCATACCTACGCAGCTAAGAGTAGATGGCAAAAATAGGTAACACATAAAAAGTAAGAGAAAACTAATATTTTATTGCCATTTTTTCAAAAATTCGCACTTCACTTCACTCACTTAAAATGGGACCAAAGGCGAATACCTACACGCTAGCACCACTAAAAAAGAAAGTGAGTACATTTGAGGAGTTTAGAGAAATTGAAGTGAGGAAAAAGAAATCACACTGCACCACCATAAATACCTTAATTGCCGCGACAATTGACAACAGTTAAAGTTAGACAACCTTGAAGAAAGCAACATGAATTGCAACTACACAATCGCCGCTCTTCTCCTTTTCATCAGCATCCTAACGCTCCAGCAATGCTGTGATGCGATTCCTGCCGAACAACGTGAAGCACGTCAGGCAAAATTATCTAACAATAGTGGAGTATCACAAGCGGAAGTGAAGGCGTTTAGCAGTCAGCCGTTGGAAGGAGGACAGTCGGCAAATCAACTGCAAGCTCTAGCCGGCTTTGCTGGCATTATAAGTGCCATTCCCTATGCTCGTTACGGTGGACTAGCCTACGGAGGCAGCGGATATGCCGGTAGTCCAGGCATGGGATTGATGGGCACGCCGATTGGCGGCCCATTTAGAGTAGTTAATAGTGGAGCAACTGGCATAGGCGCGCCGCAGTTTGGCAATCCAGCTGGCTTCAATTATCCGGCTGCAGCCAACTATGTGGGCAATAACTTGTCACCTTATCCACTAAATGGACCGGATGTCTTTTCAAATTATATATTCGGCGGTTTACCACAAACGCAAAGCCAGTTTGGCGCCCCTCTAGCTGGCGCAAATAACTTGGATGCGCTTATAAATATGGCCAATTTGCAAGGCCTTACTGGAAGCGGTAATCCGGTATTTGGAGCGCAAATGCAGCCCACGCAGCTGCAGTTACAAGGATCAGGACAAGCTTCACAACTACAGCTGCAACCACAGCTGCAACCACAGCCACAGTTAGGAGGCGCTTATTCTTATCCGCCTGCATTCTTGGGACAAATGGCTGGCTATGGACAGGGGTTTCAGGCTTATCAAGTGCTATAGATAAACTAGGCAAATTAAAGTGCCGGTAATTTAATTTATTTATTTTCTATATTTAAACTTTTTATATGCGAAAAATGTAAAACATTAAATACAAAATATTTTGTACAAAAACAAAACGTGCTGCACTTCCTTTCTTTTGCTCATTTAAACTGGCACCTTAGCCACTTTGATATACACCAGTTTGATATCCACCACTTTGATATCCACCACTACCGCCTACAGCTGCCACTGGTCGCCCTCCACTTGCCAAGGGGCCCGGTACAATGCGATAAGCGGTATTTGCTTGCGGTCTTCCACCGGTGCCACCCACATTTTTGTACACCGTCTGTGGGTGATTTGCCGAATATCCACCACCAGGTCCACCAGCACCAGCGCTCACAGCATTCACCACAAAATCACTGCCCGGCGAGGGACGTCCACCAAATTTAAAGCCCCCTACACCATTGTAAGGTCGTGTAGCAACTGCGCCGCTAGCTGGCACATAAGCGAGACGGACATTTCCATTGCCGTTACCGTTAGCATTTACATTGCCACTGCTATAGCTATTGCCAGTATTGCTGCCACCAATGCCAATGCTATTACTGTTGACACTGCCATGGTTGGTGTTGCTGGTGTAGGCGAGATTGGGTCGATAGCCACCTGGCGTGCCATAACGTCCTGTTTGGCGTATAAATCTTTGATGTATTACAGCTAGGCGTGCCTCTAAAATGGGCAGCAACAACAAAAGCAAGTAGAGAAACTTCATTTAATTGTCTCAATAATATTGTGTAGGTATGTACGTATGTAGTTGCCGCTACGGATGCTGTAAGTATTCCAAGTGTTCTCCCAGAACGCACTGTCAATTGAGTGGCCTGTTGCATGTGCTTTTATACTCTTCCAAATAGCACCACTACCCCAACTGCCACAAGCCGAATGGAAAATTAGCAAAAGCCAACAGGATCAACAACTTTGCTGAGGCGACACAAGTTGACCTACTTCATTTGGTGGCAACTAACTAACTAGTTGTGAAAATACTATTTGCCTGCAGCACATGCAACATACATACATACATACATACCAGAAATTGCATACAACATTGCATAATCACAGATCATCACACCTTCGCCGTTGTCTGTGGCTATGTTAAATATGCCACATGTTGTTGCATGTAATAGAAAAATATGCAAATTGCACACGAATGACACTTGCTACTTTTTTGACTCTTATTTGTGCGTAGTCATTTATTTACATCTGCGCATGCAAAGGTGCTGTAGCTATCCGCTGGCTAGTAGACAAACAACTTGTTTAAAATTTCACTGTTATTTAACACTTCATTCCAGCCACAACGTAAAAAAATCTAATGCCAAGTGCACTAAACTGGTTTTTCTTTCCCACATTTCATCGTTGTTTGAATTGCGCATGCGCTACCGCCGAAAACTGGTATAAATGTTATACTTTTTTCTTACTACACACATTCAACATCTTGTTCCAATTTTTTATTACTTATTTTGAGATTTACATGCATTCGTCAGTAATTCAATTCAATTATTAACAATTTGTTAACAAACGGTAAATTATTGCTACTAATTAAATTTACACCCAACAGATTTTTAATTCTTCCTTAACCCAATTAAGCTGCAAGGATGTGCTTGAGCGGCATTCAAACACGCGCGAGTTCATTATTTAAATTGTTACTGAGCGCAAATTTTTTTTCTTCACGTCTTCCTCACCCCGGAGGAGCTTTTGGGAACTACATTATAAATATAAAAAATATACTCGAAAGTAATTAAATGGCAGTAAAAGCTTTATTTTTCTGGGTAAAAGGGCAAAGGAAAAAACAGACTTTCAAAATGTTCATCCTGTTCAAGGCAGCAAGAGCAAATGGGGTTGCCATATATGCCAATCACAGTCAGGTGTTTGTGCCACTTAAATTATTCAGTCAACAGTCCCACAAGTTGTCTGCAGTTCACTCTATTGAATGAAGGCACGACCATTCGAGATTGAGGGTCAAATGAGTTTCGCCCACCTACATCCTCTCTTGGAAGCCTGGCAGTCATTGTTGAGCGAAATATACACCCACTTTCTGACGGGGGTTTCGATGACCGAAGTTGGAATTGCTATAATTGGTTACGGACCTAAAAATACCTGATCTGAGCCCTCTCTGGCCTCATTACAAGTTATCCTCGAGTGATCTGGCACCCAGAGTAAGAAAAGTTCGTTAAGCTTTCCAACATAATTTAGCTGAGACTTCCATTTCCGGACAAGTCTGGAAGTAGTTAAAGAAATAGCGAGCGTCTTGAGTTCAGCTTGGCTGTCACCACATACAAGTAAACTAATGAATCTTCACCTATTTTCCATCACGTAGTTGCCTTGAAATACGGAAGGACTTTCCACAAGAGAGGAGTGAAGATCCTGCCCAAGTTCTGCTTTGGAGCCGTCAGTAAAGATGCGACAGTGTGTGAGCCCGGACTCAAAGAACTCAATATTGTAGAATCTCCTCAGAAATAGTAATGGTGTGCCATCCTATCTTAGGGCATTGAAAATGCACTTGTGTCTAGATCTCTGCCACCAACAGTCTCCGCCTCGCGCCACTTAGTATCATACTAAGGTCCACTTCTTGTAGGCCCGCAGGCGTTATTTGAGGCCTCCCCATATATAAAGGTGCAAAGTGATGGTTAATTTAGCAAAACATCAAGTGCTTCTATACAGCACATCGCGACTGTCGTTTAGAAAACAGATTTCCAATGCTATTGATTGATATTATGCTACACCAAACCACTGAAGCATAACGTATAATCGATCTAATCATCGATGTGTAGATCCAGAGAAAACCCCATAGTGAAAGACCACACATTTGACCCAAGGCGTGTTTACCGTACGCCATACGATTTTTGGGCCAGTGTAGTCATCCTTTTCAACTCTACGGATGAAGACCACATCTATATATGTACTAGTATATATGTGAGCAAGTGTTAGTGTGAGCATATGTGAGTGAAAATGTTTTTTTCAAGGGCGCAAAACAGAAGCTCAACAATTTCTTTAAGTACAATAGACATAACACCATCGGGACTGGGCGATTTGAAGTTGTCAAAGGAATCAATAGCTTACACGTATAACCCGAAACGATTTTCCAATGTATTCAAGTATAGTTGCCCATTGGGCCAAAACTCTAGGGAAAGGATTACATACGAAAGTATCAGAAAAAAAGGTGATATAGAGAAATCATTAATACAACTTATTAATCTTATTAATGAATCTTAGTTATTTGTCGTAGAAAAGATAATGTAGCTGATGGTTCCCGCTATGTTTGCTGTTATGCGAGTTCAGTTTCAAACTATAATCCTGGATAATTCTTAAAGAGATGTCAGCGGATGCCTTTGATTTCATGACAGCGATGCCTTTCACCATTTGTCTGCTACTTTAAGCATTGCAAAGTTTTCCAATGCAAAATCTGTTGTCATTATACCAAAAGCATTTGAAACTAACCGCCAGATCTTGCCTAGTTTCGGTTTGTCTTTGGAACCAAAATTAAAGAATTCTGTTCAAACTCAACAACTCCCAGTGCTCAGAACTCCGACCGGCCTGCCATAATCGACCCATCGACTTTCTTGAAAATCAACTTAATGCAGTAAAAGTCGCTTCTGATGCTTTGACACATAGTGGCCGAAGTGTATATACCCCCAATCCTTTGCAACCCTTGTAACAAAAAAATTGTGATTTGGATCAAAATTATAGGCCACCATAATAGTGATATGTACTTATACCGAAAATACCATAGGCGGACTTAAGCCCGATATCAGGAAACTTTCATTCTCCCATTTACCTTCGTTTAGACGTAAGTTTTCTATGTTAGCATACACTCCCGTAGAATAATTGGCATAATCCCCACAGCTAGTATTATTTGAGCCCATATAAACTTCTCTACACCATACTTTAGCATCTTCAAATGTACACCATCTGGACCCGTTGATTTAAAGTCGCCGTTTCAGAGGTTTCCTACACTTTTACGAAGTTTGGTAAGTTCAACACTCCACCAGGGAACCGTCTTTCCCTCTTTGTTTCTTCTTATCAGACCTTCTTCCCAAAAACAAGCAATCGAAATAATCTGTACCGTGCCATTCGCCTATTCCATTATTTTAAGGTTTTTAAGTTTATGGAGTCTGGTATTCTCGCTTCGTGGATCAACCGAAACGTTTCCCAGTTCGTCTTCGATGACTTCGACCTTCAATGAATCGATGATCAACTGGGGATTTTTCCACTTTTCGGATGCTCAAACCCCGAGATTAAAAAGAGAATTAGGGGTTTTTCACTTTTGTTGAATCCGTTTAACATTTCTTAATATTTTTTACCTTAACAAGCAATTCTTTAACCCTGCCAGGTCTGCTTATTTTGCCAATTTTTTCTTACAGCCTACGTAAGAACATCAAAAAAATACTAAACAAATAATGTGAAAATAGTAAAGTCAATTATATCTAATTTTTTCGCGGAAGCAATAGTTTCCAGTATTTAATGCAAACAAGTGAATTTTCTTAAAAGCGCCCTCCATGCAGCAGTATGCTAGATAAACACACATTACAGAAAAAATAATTTGATAAAACAGGTATGCAAGAGAACATATATAATGTAAATTTCCTTGGAGTAAAAAACTAATAAAAATTCCCACCTTTTTTATACCTTTCCAGTGATTCCTCACAAGACTAAACGGTAAAGTTTTGGCTGAGTTATTCATGTTTTCCTTAAACCAATCTTTGCAAAAAGTTCAAAAACAGCATCAAAATTCATTATAAGGATTCCGTTGAAATCTTTTTTAAAAATTTTATGCAAAGAAGATGAAAAATAAATAAAAAATCAAAAAATTTATTCATCAAAGACTCAGTTTTTGGAGTTTCCAGCTCTGGTAAATCTTAATATTTTTTTCAAAATATTTTGGTAGAAGTCTTGAAATATATTTTGTTTGATAATTCTAATGGAAATCCAGTTCCGATTTTTGTTTTTTTTTTTGTATGGGGAGTAATGCAGTCTAATGTACATACATACGTGCGCCAAATTTTTATTATTTACGTATAATATATTTTTTTTTTAATTTTAGTACGAATTTATTTTAAGTGTAGGTACTTATAGATCAGTCACAAACCATACAGTAGTCCATTAAAGACGTCATACTTCGGTCGAACTTGTCTGCCATGTGACACTCATAAGTCTGATAGCTGGTGCCAACAATTCGTTTTTTTCTTTAATTGGGCAAAACTAAAACCACTTCAACAATACCTCTTAAAGTCAGTACGAAACAGTAGGAGGGCAAACCGAGTATAGAGTTTGGGAAGCTATTGACAATATGTTAGAGTGGAGCGAAAAAAATCAACTTTTAGTTCGGGTAATTCTTACAGTGGCACGCAGTTTTTCAATACAAAGTATGTTCGACAATTGTTTTTATACGACAAAAAACGTCTAACACTGTCACAAAAAAAATTGCCACAAATCTATGCGATTTTTAGTAATTTGAAACCTGCACTTTATTATACCAAAATTTAATGGGCTACAACAAAGTAAAAAATCGATAGTTTGGGATATTTTTCGAAACTTTAAAATTATTTAAAACGGTACCATTTGACCATGTTCCAAATCAAGAATTTCCAAATCGAAAAATTGTTTTTTTTCGCTCCATCCTAATGTACATACTGCAGACGCAAAACTTTCATGTATTTGAAAATGATTAAGACGATAAGAATGCTAAGAAGCTGAACAGCGGAACAGCAACGATTTGCTTCCAAAACGACGTAAATATTGGATTACTAGAGCAAGCATTTATTTTACTGCTAGGCGATTATTGAAACGTCTGTGGTATATGAGTAATTAGATAAGGATACGACTATTACACTACTGAAAGTACCAAATGCCAAATGGAAAAAGGTCGTAAATCTTTAATGCGTCTGTGACCCACACAGCTGTCACACATTTTTTTCTTTTTATGATTGTTTGATAATTGCAATACACGCGTACTTACTCGAATCTTGCAACATTTACTTACCTGCCTTAAGGTGCAATAAAAGTAGAGTAGCAGTTATACATGGATGTACATACTTATGTAGCCCAAAGCGCAGGTAGTTTGAATACAATGAAAACAAACAAAGCTGCCGAGTAAATAGAGCAGTAGGATTTTGAAAAATCCGTAAATATTTTTTCAATACTCTTACAAATGTATGTACTAAATACGTATGTATATTTGTAGCCGGTAAGACCGGAATTTTCATTAACTTCCATGTGACATAAGCGATCAGCTGTATAAGAGCGCTCAACGACAATTGGAAATTTAACAGTTTCTGGTATCAACTCAAGGCAAACAGACGGCTATTCCACATTACGCAGAGCATTGAGCAATTTCCAAAACTCACACTACGGCAACGACGCGATTCACGGCAAGAACGCGATTCACAGCAAAATCAATCACTTTAAAAGACGCGTGTTCCAGCAAAAGTTCTAACGCCATTACCGACGATCATTTAGCATTAGCAATTAGCAATGTCTTATGAATTAAAATACACATTCTTAGTATTCGTTAATGTATTGTGTTTGAATTACATCACCTACGGCGCGGCATATCCCTGGCAAGCCGACCACGAAGGCTATGATGCCAGCCTCGATCCAGTGATGTGGTCGCGCGCATTCGTTAAGGATTACATACGAAGACCACGGCAATTTACTGCACTCCCTTCGGCGGTGGACGAAGCTAATGAAATTCAATTAATTAAAAGATTTGATGAATTTCAACAGCGTTTCGTCGATACAAATCGTGCTGCAAGTGATATTTTGCGCGATGAGTCGCACAGGCGTACAGAAGCTGGTTTGGGCAGACGCAGATCTGGCGCAGTGCAAGTGGACAGTGATGATTGGAGCACAGCTGCGATTGCCGAACGCAGGTCAAGCAGCAAAAGAAAATCTAGCTTAAATCGCTCGAAAATACAGCATAGAAGGAAACGTAATCACATACGTTAGACATTTATGCTTTTTAAAGATTAGTTGGAGAAGAAAAAAATTAAATTGTGTACTGATATTAAATACTTTTAAGCCATTTATTAAGATTATTTATATAGAAATGTGTGTTTGTGCAATTGTTGTGAAAATTTGAGATAATGAGGCGGGTTGTGCAATTCATTTTCGAGTGAATTTCTAACCAATTCGCTTTGCATTCAAATTGAGCTTTGTTGAAATTCACTCACTCGGAAGTAAATTGCAACATCTGCCTGAATATATTATTACACATATTTTGAAATTATGAGAGTGATAGTTTTATGTAGTTAATTATACCACTATGTGTAGATATATATGCAAATACTGAGAAATAAATTATAACGTAAAGTATTATATGAACAGAATTCCTACCTCAATAAGTCATACATAAACAAAATAGGACAGACGTATATACGCTAGCGTTCAAAAGTGGATGAATGGTATTTTGTTCTTAATATTTTTGAGCGGCTAAAAATCGCATTGATTTCTAATATTTTTATTTTTTGGTGACGGCTTTTGCGATGTTTTTCATATAAATAGCAAAATTTTGGAAAAGCGGCGTTAATTTTTTTTATTTTTTTCGCAAACAGTCTGGCGCATATCGTTCCACAAGAAATTCTTGTTTATATGAAGAAAAGTGCGAAACGCCGTCAACAAAAAAAATTTAATATTAAAAATCAATGAAATTTTTTAGCCGCTGAAAACCTGCACTTTTTTTACTTAAAGCCCGTTAACTGCATACCCAAAAATTATATACAAATTCTATTTGGAAAAGCTCGAAATTTAGATTTGTAGAATTTTTTCTAAATTCTGTATAAAGTTTGGAAGCGTGATTTATATTGTTCTTGTTAAAGCATGAACCATGTTTATATAAAAAAAGCAAAAAAAAATTAGCTTGAAAAACATTGTAAATATTAAAAACAAATCCACTTTTGTCCGCCAGTGTTATTCGAGTGCTTTTTTTTGGCGAATATTTTTTTCACTCCTTCCTGGAAACTTTGTTGGAAATACTCAAAAAAATAGAAAATAAATACCAGAAAATTTAAGCCTTTATTTAATTTAATGGTCTAGAAAAGTGATTTATTGTGGAACGATTTTCCGTCATCCCTTGTCAAATTTGGTTGTGGCTGTGGCATAACGCCGAAACCGGTTTGTCTCCAAACCAAATTTGACAAGGGATGGCGGAAAATCGTTCCAAAATACATCATACTCCTACCCTGTCGGAAACACAAACAACCAAAAAGAAGTCTAGAAAAGTGTCCATCACGGTGTAACCCTAACTCCTACCAGCGAGGTAGTACGAGTCACTAACCTATTTTTTTCTTGAAATTCCCGTTTTTTTTTTGCCCCTACATACACTGCCGGAACAAAGTATTGGCACAGCAAATACATATATGCAAAATTTTTTATTTCCACGAATGAAAATTTGCATGAATGAACCATATTTTTATATAAAATTGGCGGAAAAATATTAGAATAACAAGTAAGAAAGTCTAAGTTCGGGCGGAGCCGAACATTAAATACCCGGCGCAAGTATTAAATATATGTTTTTTCACCCTTCCGAAACCTTCCGCTAGATGGTAAGCCGAGGTGTATCAATTTTGAGTAAATTAGCGTCCTTCAATTTCGAAAT
>NW_016158464.1:90123-93421 GCF_001687245.7 Rhagoletis zephyria
GAGATTTACAATCTCAGTGCCGAGATAGGTCGAGCAGCTGCCGCGGCAAGGGCGCGCGAGCAACTGATCCAGCAGTGGCAACAAAACTGGAACGCGAGCACAAAAGGTCGATGGACACACTCCCTGATAGCCGACCTTCAAACATGGCTGAACAGACCACATGGGGAAGTCGATTTCTACCTGACGCAATTCCTCACCGGTCATGGTTACTTCCGAGAATATCTTCATAGAATGGGAAGGGTGGACTCACCGTTCTGTCACTACTGTGGAAACGTCGAAGATAACGTGTACCACACATTCTTCACCTGCGAACACTTCTTGATTTCGCGCAGAATGTTGGAAGAAAGACACGGAGACATTACTCCGGACAACATAGTTGGGATAATGATTTCCAGCGCAGAAAAGTGGGAAGCAGTTGCGAGATACGTGAAATTCGTACTCTGCTGCAAACGAGAGGACGATTGTCTACTGAGAACACCCAAATGAAACGTCCCTACAAAAGAGCAGCCCCAAGGCTCTAACAGCGCGCTCCTGCATCTGAAGACATGCAGAATTGCGGTGCCAGATGCGGGATTCTTGCGCGGGCGGTGGGAGTTTGGGTTTTAGTGGGTAGCCCAACACGCTTCGGTGGGAGCCCCACACTCGGGGAAGGTAGTATAGAGACTAGCGCCCCCGGCCAGTGCATAAAGCATTTCCCTCTCCTACGAAAAAAAAAGAAAAAGTACTTTAAGTAATTGTATTTATATTTAGATAGAACTAAATATCGAGTAGCAAATTATTTAGTTACTTTTACTTAACAGTAATTGTGTACAAAAGTTATAAATATTTATGGTTCCATTAAAAACTGTATACTAAATTAAAGTCCAAAAAACCCCGGAAAACTTCAAATGACCCGGAAAAAAATTGCCACATTTGGCTTTGTATGAAGTAGAGGGTTAACTTATTTGAAGTTAAAATTGAATTTTTAAACACGTAGCAACTCTCTCAAACGGAGTTCAGAAATAAAGCCCCTTCAAACTTATTTCGATTGATAACCATCCTATAATAATTAATTTAATTTATTTAATTATTATATAATTTAAATTAATTTTTTAACAGCTGGCAACGCTTCTGCAAACACTTCAAAAACATACTAAATATTGGAATGAAAGATTTCTTAACACTCTTTCGTTAAGCATCCATATTTTAAAATTTCATATTTTGCTTATAGTTTAATAAAGTTCAATTTTTAAAACACGTGGCAACACTCCTCTAATTCTTTTTAAATTAAGCCTTTCTTAAACCGGTTTCGGCTGACACCTCCATTATGATGCATATCTCAAATACCAAAGTAAGTTGAATTTGATTTTTTAAACAGGTGGCAACTCTCCTACATGTAGTTAATAAATAAATTGCTTTCAAAACCATTTAGATTGATAACAATATTGAAACAATTTATTAAATTTTTTGAATAATGGGAACTAAATTTTTTTGCAGATGGCATCTCTTTTTGAAAAAGTAAAGCTTTATTACACAACTACCTGGACAAAAAAAAATCCTTTCTTGGCATTTTGTTTTTAGTTTTTATAGCAGAACTAAAACAATACATTTTTGTTATTAATACATATTTCACAACAATTCACTACACAGAATAATAAGGACGTATGTAGTACCACATATACCGTTCTTTATTAACGCTTTCCAAAGCATATTTAGCTCCTTAGCAATTCCTCAGTAAAACTATTCATCTTGGTTTTTTTGTTATGTTTCTTTTTTTTTACGTAACTTAATCATACTTAATAATATCACAATGAATTAAATGTCACCCAAAAATATTCTCAACCAAAATATCCGCCGCCGCCGCCGCCGCCATAGAAACCACCGCCTCGCACACGATTTACTACACGTGTACGTGTTACCACGCGTGTACGTTGAAAGCCACCACCAAAGCCGCCTCCAAATCCACCATATAAGCTTCTTATGATTCCCATTGAATCCTAAGTAAGAATTGTTTTTTTTTATTAAAGCGTGTAGAAGTCTAGAAAACCATTGATAACTGCGGTGGGGGTTTGTGCTCCCACTACACTAGTGATACCTACGCTGGCTAGTCGTTGTTTGTATGTAGTTTACTGAGCTTGGACTGAGTAGAATTTATTTCTGTCTACTGCTACCAGATTCAAATGAAGGTCCTACTTATTATATAAGTACACCTTTTCTACATAAAATAATGATTATTGCGGCCGGTCCCATTTCCTCGTGAAAATGACTATCTGTATTGTCACAGCAGCTTTCCAGTGATATTTTCTCAACTTCTCTTATTTATTTCTTGAAAAACCTAAGGAGACATTTATACTCCTTCCAGCATTATGTGGGTTTCGCTGGCTTGAAGAATTCCCTCACCACCACCGTGGTCTGGCTTATTCACTGAAAGTAATAAAAGTCAAAAGTTTTATTATAAAATTCATACTTACTAACATCAGTGATTTATTTCCAATTTTATAACGTTTTCTTTTGTTATTAAAATTATAACTTAAACAAGTGAATATGCTTATACTTGCAATATTTCTTAGTAACGTAGTATTACTAAGCCAAATCGCCTATGTTTGTTTTATTTTCCATAATCAAACTTGTATTTTCTATAACTTCGTTCACCACATCCTCAGCAGTACCAACCATCTCTAGGCCTGTAGGCATTATTTCCAATGGCTCATATGCTTGATCCACCTTTTCTGGCTGCATTTCAACGATGCTATTATTATCTTCATTCATTTTATTAGCATTCTCCCTGCGATTCTTCAATCGTAGCCGCCAACGCCTTATAGGCCGATTCACTAAACCGATTGAGGTATTTTGATCGAAGAGTGGAAAATTTAGATTAGGAGTCCTAGTTGACAAACGGTTAACTGTATTCCGGATTCTGCTACGTAAATTGCTAGCAATTTTACCTAATTGAAAACGAGAGCCAATAAATATACATATTATCCACAGCTTTTTGCAAAGTAGAATATATATTATATATGTAACTATGAAACGTAATTCGAAATCAAAATATTTTTAATTAACTCATTTTATAACTTTAAAGAATTTCTTTGTTGTAATGTATGTACTTTTATACATTTTCGTACTACTACTTACGTTCTTCATCCCACAAATTGCTGCTGTTGTTTTCTTTTCCGTCCCATGCTGCCGCTTGTTCCTCATCATAAAAAGATTTCCCTTTACTGTCATCTTCAGTGCGGCTCAGCATAAAAGCGTTGCATAATATGAACAACAACAAACACAATTCTTTGCTCATGCTTCCTTCCAATATTCGACAAAG
>NW_016158464.1:93446-99475 GCF_001687245.7 Rhagoletis zephyria
GCCAAAACCACCACCATAGCCGCCACCATAAAATGGTGGAGGTGGCGGAAAACCAAATCCGAATTGGCGCACTTTTCGTTCGCCAGTATTCTCGTGTCCCTGCGACTCAACGATCACCTTCACTAGCTGTTCGCTAGGCTGTGCTTCCTCAATATTCTTCGTTGCCTCCGCTGGTGGATTTGTCACATTTATTGCAGGCTCTGTGGTGGCACTGGCCGTTTCTAGTGGTTCCTCTGTGAAAGCGCCGACCGCCGAGAATAGCAGACCAATTAAACCAAATAGAAAACAAACACTTTTTAACCGCATTTTGAAGATTTAGATAATGCTTTAGATATTTCGAACAAACTGAGCCGTCGCGTGTGTCGCAATTCAATTTATAGTGGCGCAAATGTTTAATAAATAAAAATCATAAACTGGATGTGGAGGCTTTGTACTCGAAGTTCATGTACTCTCATATTGACATTGAATTTTTATGCCTTCATTCATTTCGGTTGATTTGTTAGTTTTTGGGCCGTCTGAGTGCGCAGTTTTTTATTTACGAATTCATTTGAAATACATAAATGAAATTAAAAAATAATAATTTGTAGGGAAATCACCTGAAATTAAGATAGAGCACAGTGGGTCAGACACATTACATATGCGTATGCATACATATATGGAACGCATAGTTGAATCGTTAGACTCGAATTTGTGAAAATTGACTGTTTGTAAATTTAATTGTGAAAAATTTAGCAAGAATTTTGGACTTTGTAATTTATACCGAAGCTTCAAATCAGTTCATCCAATTATATGTCATTTGTTTTGAAAAGTATTAATAATTTTTTATTTTTTTAGTATGTAGATTGCCGAAGTTACCAAATTTTAAATGTGCAATTAGAGTAGATTTCCGAAAAGGGTTGAGAATTATAATATCGGCCAACGTTGAATGCTTGTTCAATTGGAATTGTGGCCGTAAAACCGAATTTCAAAGTATATTTAAGAGTTCACACACTAGTGATGCACAGACCTGCGAGACTCGAACTAAAGAACCACGACCTTTAGATAACCGGACCGATTATTGTAAAAAACAGTTCTACGCGAATCGGGACTCGATTGCAAAAGGACCTTAAGATTTAGAAAATTATCTTAGAGTAACCGAAAAAATTATTAAAAAAAACAGGCTTTCAAAACGCCGACAACGTAGAATAAATCAAGTTTTTAAATTGAAACATTACTTTTGTTTTAAATGAAACCTTAGCGTACAAAACGCTAACTTAAATTTAATTTCATGTATTTTATTATTATAAAATTTTTGTTACACAGATATCAACAAAGGAATAAATTTAATATGCATATATATTAATTTATTTATTTCACTTTATAACAAAAATATAAAAAGAATTGAATTTTTGTAAACAATTTTCAAGATCTTTTGTTAAGCTATATGGAACATTTCCGCTACCACTTTTTTGGAACCGTAACCGCTCCAAATTCCCTGTTCTCCTTGGAACCGCACATCACTGTTATGTACATTTTTCTGCTTTAAAACCTAATTGTTTGTTCAAAAATTTACTTGCATTAGTGACAATTTGCCGCACGGTACAAGTTCACATTTACTACTTTACTTCCGATTAATTAAAGCTTTTTCAACTACTACATTTTTGTTTACAGCTTCAGCGAATGCAAAGTCATCGATTACCAGTTAAAATACCTGTTGACGCTTGGGTATAATGGCCGTTAAACAGTTTGAAAAAATAAAACAAATTATTTGGAATTAGAGAATCCAAAACATACGAGCGATTGAAAACTACTGGTATACCCGTAAATATGTAGTTACCCAGCAAGCAAAATTGCCAGATATCTGTTAGATACCCGTCAGATTCGTCGGCATAAAAGTCAGAAATCTGTATGATTTCTGGCCTATGTTGGTCAGAGAAGAGTATGGAGAGCTTGACAGGAAGTCTAACCGACACGTCGGGGGAAAATCTGACTTATTTACCGACGATTCTTATGGATATCTAACAGACTTCTGACCAAATAATTATGGGAAATTCTGGCTTATTTGCTTTCGAGTTTGAAGGATATCTAACATATTTCGGAAGAAATTTCCAAATAGGATCTGATTAAATTCACTTAAAGCTTATTTATTTCGTATTCAATTGAACTCAATTTATTATAAATTGTGTAACTATATTTTAATAGTAGCGCTTATTTTTATTTTTTTTTTTGATAATGTGATCTTCCCAGAAATCTATACGAAATCTGTAAGACTTGTCTAGATAGTCAACTTTTTACTCGGACATTTGTCCCACGTGTCTGATATCATCAGAAAATGTCTGTCAATTGTGCTAGTTGGGTATATACAAATACGAATATGCTCATACATATAAATATCGAATTATGTTCATATACCCTGCAAATCAAAGTTCCCGAAATCTTAACGAAATCTTTAGAAGTATCTCATTTCGGTAACGATTTTTTATACGAATATTCAAATAAAATTATATCAAGTGGTTGACACGAACTCATAAAGAAATTTCTGTACGAAAAATTATGAAAAAAATTTGCAAGAAATTCTTCACATAGCAGCATTATTTTCATTGCTTTACCGTGTTATTTTTATTAAATGTACATATGTATATGTAAGTATATTCATATATACTAAAGTACTGCAAAGTTCAAAATTTTCTGTAAAAATGTCGTTTTCGAAAATTTCATGCATTGCTATATGATGTCAATACAAACGAGGTGTTGTGCCATATCATTTCATATCAAACATGCTAACGCCAGTTTGGCAATCGCTTAAAACTTCCACTAAAATTTAATGGGTATCAAAACTGCATACTCGAAAAAATTCTAAAACAATTTTAAAAATTTTTAAATTCGTAATGTAAAATGAGTACTCAACTTCGGTGTAAAAAATCATAACTCAAATTATTGTAGAGTGCACCCCATAATACTATAACTTAATATTGCGCAATACTCAGAGCTACCATTGTGATTTTTTTATTTTTTCTTTTGAGATGGCATATTTTCAAAAAACTAATTTTTTTTTATCAAACTGTAGCTCCCTCTGTTTGTTGCGTTAACTTCGAATTGGAGGAGAAACTTGGCCAAACACTAAGCTGACGTGTCTGTCCGAAATATTTGTTTTGAATATTTACACTAATCGTCGTTTTAAGTATGCCTAAAATTGTTTACCTTTTATTTAAATTATTGTTTATTTGACAAGAGTCTTTCTCTCAGTTTTTGGTCTTCTCACATTTACCTATGTATGTACATACGTGCGAATGTACACACACCACTATGAGTGGAAAAAAGCACTTAGGCCATGTTGTGTGTTTGCTCTTTGTTATATCATTTATTTTTGTTATTTAAACAACTCACAAGTAACTTATTTTAAGTTATAACCAAAAAAATTATAATTTTGTTTATATCGAAAACTTTCCGAAACAAAACGCCAAACGAAATACATACATATATTTATCCAATAAAACCACCACCAAGCCCAAATCCTTTAGCCGAAAAACTGGAATGGAATTTACCAAAACCTACGCCACCAAAACCAACGGTCGGATAGCCACCATATCCATAGCCACCATATCCATATGAGGGATAGGTCGTAATGGTGGAAACCACAGGCACAGTAGTGATCACAGGCACGGTTTGTACCAAAGGCACCGAGTAAACGGGTGAGGCCACTGCACCGCCAGCAAAACCACCTACAAAGCCATCGCCAAATCCACCAAAACCAACGTGACGCACGGGTCTAACATGTTCCTGCTCGGCTGCCCACTCATCATCGCCAAACCACTGTGGACTCACAGCCAGATATTCTGCAGGCGTTGCCGCGGCAGGCACATCAGCAGCGCTGTCCCCGGATCCACCATCAACGCTAACCGCACTGGCATCCGGCAATTCAGCTGGCTCATTTTGTATCGGTTGCGCGCTGTTTGGAGCCGCGTAAAGAGTAATTATGGCGAATATGGCCAAAATTATAGGCGCATGCGCAACTGTTGTTTTCTTCATAATTTCTCGCTTTTCTTCGCCTTCTTGTTTGTTAAGCTTATATAACGTAGTCACACTTTATTGCAGATTCAACAGCTCGAACATCAAAAATCACTTCACAAAAACAAACAAAATTTTTGGTATTACTTTAATTTTGATGCGCCGCACTGGTCACTTTTGGATGCGCACTGGCATTCGGCATCTGAATGTGGCAACAAATCGTTCGTTTATATTGTATTTATGCAAATAACTTAAAAATATATATACACACGGTGTACTTGAAGGCGAACTGATATTTGTGGTAAACATAATTACAATTAGTGCGAAAAATTTACTGTATCAATTGGCACCTTAGACCAAGTACACAGGCAATCAAATAAAGAGCCGAAATTTCAATGAATTTTGGGGATTTTTGAATTCAACGTGACACAGTGAAAAATCTTTGGAAGGAAATGAGTGAATGTTTAAATTATTAAAGATTAAAAAGAAAATAACTGGTTCATTCTCTTTTGAAAAAAAAAAGTTTAACAATCATTTTCTAATGTATACATTAGGGCGGTCCAAAAAAAGTTGAAAATATTAAGCGCTTACCCCATATGATTTTTTCGAAATGGTAAACAAGAATCCTAGCATTTTTTTGTTCAAATATTATATTTAGAACTGCCTCAAAGCCCATGCAGTTTTCCATGTATAACACAATTTTTCGTAGAAATGATATAGAATTCTTGAGAACAATGTTTTTCGATCTTCGCTTTAGAAGATTTGCAGTAATAATACCCAAACATTTATTTACCATTTTTTAATACTAGCTATTTTTTATTGATTCCCCCATAACACTTTTTTAGGTTTTTGGGTGACCCATAACAAATTTTTAATACTAAAAAATGGTTGAAAAAACGATTGGGTATTGTTATTGGAAGTCTCCTAAAGAGAAGTATAGTTTTCCGACCGAAAATGGAATAATTTTAGACCAATTCTAAAAAAACAAAAAAAAATTCCCCATATAAAATACACAGAAAGCTTAATTTTTTTTACAAAAAATACAGTTATTTTTTTCATTTAGAAAAATTTTAAAATTATTTCCCCCGCATGTATTTTTGCACCACCTTAATGTGCATATAACACCCTGTAAAGAAAAACCGAATAATATTCAAATCAAACGGAAAAATAAATATGTTTACAAGAATAGGTGCCGAGTATAGTAAAACTTCGCTTTTAATTTTTTCTCTCTAACGGCAGAATTTTTTTGAAAGGACTTTTGAATTTAAGGATCCGTTTATGTAAAAAAAAATTTAATTCATTGAAATTTTGAATTAACAACATGGTTGCGAAATGTGAAATAAAACATTTTCAAAGCTAGTTCGATTGATTACCATATTTTACAACTCTTTTTTTTAATTTGAATATAATTTTTAAAAAGGTAGAAATAAAACCTGTTTTGCACATTTACAACCAAACCGACGTTAGCACCTAATTAGTATAAATACTAAGATTTTGGTCTTTGACTAGTCAATACTTCAATGCCACAATTCGTCAAAGGGCTCTTTTATTTATACTTAACTGATATCAAAAATGTGACTTAGTGCCGTTTTCACAACGAATAGGCAAGTATTCAGTACAAAAATTGCAGGTTAACTGATACATGTGAGTTAGCGCACCACTGTGAAAACGGCCCTTAATGTCTTTAAAAATTTTAATTATCTACTTAGAAAATGAAAATAAATATATACAGGTTTATTACATTGTTAATGGAATGTAAATTGTCTACTTAGTATCTAGATATTTTAATGAGTAAGTAATGTGAATGCTTTATTAAGTGACTTTCTCCTCTGAAGTAATTCGATGAATTAAGTTAAAAGTAATTAAATATAAACATTTTTGTGTTGGGGCAAAGTTTTGCTCCACTCTTTGGTGTGCACCTTTATGGTATCACAAAATATGAGAAGATTTTTCATGTCAGAAATTTTTTCGGTCTTACTAAGCGGTGGCACTAGGGTGTTCGATTATTTGTGTTTTTCCTAAACCGGTTTTAGAGCTATTCG
>NW_016158464.1:101278-120695 GCF_001687245.7 Rhagoletis zephyria
TAGGCTGTGCTTCCTCAATATTCTTCGATGCCTCCGCAGGTGGATTTGTTACATTTATTGCAGGCTCTGTGGTGACACTGCCCGTTTCTAGTGGTTCCTCTGTGAAAGCGCCGACCGCCGAGAATAGCAGACCAATTAAACCAAATAGAAAACAAACACTTTTTAACCGCATTTTGTAGATTTAGATAATGCTTTAGATATTTCGAACAAACTGAGCCGTCGCGTGTGTCGCAATTCAATTTATAGTGGCGCAAATGTTTAATAAATAAAAATCATAAACTGGATGTGGAGGCTTTGTACTCGAAGTTCATGTACTCTCATATTGACATTGAATTTTTATGCCTTCATTCATTTCGGTTGATTTGTTAGTTTTTGGGCCGTCTGAGTGCGCAGTTTTTTATTTACGAATTCATTTGAAATACATAAATGAAATTAAAAAATAATAATTTGTAGGGAAATCACCTGAAATTAAGATAGAGCACAGTGGGTCAGACACATTACATATGCGTATGCATACATATATGGAACGCATAGTTGAATCGTTAGACTCGAATTTGTGAAAATTGACTGTTTGTAAATTTAATTGTGAAAAATTTAGCAAGAATTTTGGACTTTGTAATTTATACCGAAGCTTCAAATCAGTTCATCCAATTATATGTCATTTGTTTTGAAAAGTATTAATAATTTTTTATTTTTTTAGTATGTAGATTGCCGAAGTTACCAAATTTTAAATGTGCAATTAGAGTAGATTTCCGAAAAGGGTTGAGAATTATAATATCGGCCAACGTTGAATGCTTGTTCAATTGGAATTGTGGCCGTAAAACCGAATTTCAAAGTATATTTAAGAGTTCACACACTAGTGATGCACAGACCTGCGAGACTCGAACTAAAGAACCACGACCTTTAGATAACCGGACCGATTATTGTAAAAAACAGTTCTATCTTAGAGTAACCGAAAAAATTATTTAAAGAAAAGGCCTTCAAAACGCCGACAACGTAGAATAAATCAAGTTTTTAAATGGAAACATTACTTTTGTTTTAAATGAAACCTTAGTGTACAAAATGCTAACTTAAATTTAATTTCATGTATTTTATTATTATAAAATTTTTGTTACACAGATATCAACAAAGGAATAAATTTAATATGCATATATATTAATTTATTTATTTTACTTTATAACAAAAATATAAAAAGGAATTGAATTTTTTTGGAATCGTAACCGGTCCAAATTCCCTGGTCTCCTTGGAATCGCACTCGGAAGAACCGGTTCTTTAAATACGCGGAACAGCACATCACTGTTATGTACATTTTTCCGCTTTAAAACCTAATTATTTGTTCAAAAATTTGCCTGCATTAGTGACAATTTGCCGCATGGTATAATATAAAATGTACAAGTTCACATTTTTTACTTTACTTCCGATTAATTAAAGCTTTTTCAACTACTACATTTTTGTTTACAGCTTCAGCGAATGCAAAGTCATCGATTACTAGTTGAAATACCTGTTGACGCTTTGGTACAAAGGCCGTTAAACAGTTTGAAAAAAATAAAATAAATTATTTGGAATTGGAGAATCCAAAACATACGAGCGATTGAAAACTACTGGTATACTCGTAAATACGTAGTTACCCAGCAAGCAAAATTGCCAGATATCTGTTAGATACCCGTTAGATTCGTCGGCATAAAAGTCCGAAGTCCTTTTGTTTTCTGGCCTATATTGGTCAGAGAAGAGTATGGAGGGCTTGGCAGGAAGCTAACCGACACGTCGGGGGAAAACATAACAGATGTGTGACCAAATAATTATGGGAAATTCTGGCTTATTTGCTTTCGAGTTTGAAGGATATCTAACATATTTCGGAAGAAATTTCCAAATAGCATCTGATTAAATTCACTTAAAGCTTATTTATTTCGTATTCAATTGAACTCAATTTATTATAAATTGTGTAACTATATTTTAATAGTAGCGCTTATTTTTTTTTTTTTTTGATAATGTGATCTTACCAGAAATCTATACGAAATCTGTAAGACTTGTCTAAATAGTCAACTTTTTACTCGGACATTTGTCCCACGTGTCTGATATCAGAAAATGTCTGACAATTGTGCTAGTTGGGTATATACAAATACGAATATGCTCATACATATAAATATCGAATTATGTTCATATACCCTGCAAATCAAAGTTCCCGAAATCTTAACGAAATCTTTAGAAGTATCTCGTTTCTGTAACGATTTTTTACGAATATTCAAATAAAATTATATCAAGTGGTTGACACGAACTCTTAAAAAAATTTCTATACGAAAAATTATGAAAAAAATTTGCAAGAAATTCTTCACATAGCAGCATTATTTTCATTTCTTTACCGTGCTATTTTTATTAAATGTACATATGTATATGTAAGTATATTCATATATACTAAAGTACTGCAAAGTTCAAAATTTTCTGTAAAAATGTCGTTTTCGAAAATTTCATGCATTGCTATATCATGTCAATACAAACGAGGTGTTGTGCCATATCATTTCATATCAAACATGCTAACGCCAGTTTGGCAATCGCTTAAAACTTCCACTAAATTTTAATGGGTAACAAAACTGCATATCTACTCGAAAAAATTCTAAAAAAATTTAAAAAAATTTTAAATTCGTAATGTACTCATTTTACTCAACTTCGGTGTAAAAAAATCATAACTCAAATTATTGTAGAATGCACCCCATAATACTATAACTTAATATTGCGCAATACTCAGAGCTACCATTGTGATTTTTTTATTTTTATTTCTTTTGAGATGGCATATTTTCAAAAACTAATTTTTTTTTTATCAAAAAATTTGTATGCGAAAAATTGTTCAGGAAAAAAAAAATTTTAAATATTTCTTTTATACAGAACTTTGATCCATTTTGACCACCACATTTTGAGTGTAGCACTGTGTATTTTTTAATTTTGTAATTCCTTAATTTTATTTTATATATAAACATTTTTTTTTTGTAAAGCGTAAAACTGTAGCTCCCTCTGTTTGTTGCGTTAACTTCGAATTGGAGGAGAAACTTGGCCAAACACTAAGCTGACGTGTCTGTCCGGAATATTTGTTTTGAATATTTACACTAATCGTCGTTTTAAGTATGCCTAAAATTGTTTACCTTTTATTTAAATTATTGTTTATTTGACAAGAGTCTTTCTCTCAGTTTTTGGTCTTCTCACATTTACCTATGTATGTACGTGCGAATGTACACACACCACTATGAGTGGAAAAAAGCACTTAGGCCATGTTGTGTGTTGCTCTTTGTTATATCATTTATTTTTGTTATTTAAACAACTCACAAGTAACTTATTTTAAGTTATAACCAAAAAAAATTATAATTTTGTTTATATCGAAAACTTTCCGAAACAAAACGCCAAACGAAATACATACATATATTTATCCAATAAAACCACCACCAAGCCCAAATCCTTTAGCCGAAAAACTGGAATGGAATTTACCAAAACCTACGCCACCAAAACCAACTGTCGGATAGCCACCATATCCATAGCCACCATATCCATATGAGGGATAGGTCGTAATTGTACCAAAGGCACCGAGTAAACGGGTGAGGCCACTGCACCGCCAGCAAAACCACCTACAAAGCCATCGCCAAATCCACCAAAACCAACGTGACGCACGGGTCTAACATGTTCCTGCTCGGCTGCCCACTCATCATCGCCAAACCACTGTGGACTCACAGCCAGATATTCTGCAGGCGTTGCCGCGGCAGGCACATCAGCAGCGCTGTCGTCCCCGGATCCACCATCAACGCTAACCGCACTGGCATCCGGCAATTCAGCTGGCTCATTTTGTATCGGTTGCGCGCTGTTTGGAGCCGCGTAAAGAGTAATTATGGCGAATATGGCCAAAATTATAGGCGCATGCGCAACTGTTGTTTTCTTCATAATTTCTCGCTTTTCTTCGCCTTCTTGTTTGTTAAGCTTATATAACGTAAAGTCACACTTTATTGCAGATTCAACAGCTCGAACATCAAAAATCACTTCACAAAAACAAAAAAAATTTTTGGTATTACTTTAATTTTGATGCGCCGCACTGGTCACTTTTGGATGCGCACTGGCATTCGGCATCTGAATGTGGCAACAAATCGTTCGTTTATATTGTATTTATGCAAATAACTTAAAAATATATATACACACGGTGTACTTGAAGGCGAACTGATATTTGTGGTAAACATAATTACAATTAGTGCGAAAAATTTACTGTATCAATTGGCACCTTAGACCAAGTACACAGGCAATCAAATAAAGAGCCGAAATTTCAATGAATTTTGGTGATTTTTGAATCCAACGTGACACAGTGAAAAATCTTTGGAAGGAAATGAGTGAATGTTTAAATTATTAAAGATTCAAAGAAAATAACCGCTTCATTCTCTTTTGAAAAAAAAAAGTTTAACAATCATTTTCTAAAATGTATACATTAGGGCGGTCCAAAAAAAAGTTGAAAATGTTAAGCGCTTACCCCATATGATTTTTTCGAAATGGTAAACAAGAATCCTAGCATTTTTTTGTTCAAATATTATATTTAGAACTGCCTCAAAGCCCATGAAGTTTTCCATGTATAACACAATTTTTCGTAGAAATGATATAGAATTCTTGAGAACAATGTTTTTCGATCTTCGCTTTAGAAGATTTGCAGTAATAATACCCAAACATTTATTTACCATTTTTTAATACTAGCTATTTTTTATTGGTTCCCCCATAACACTTTTTTAGGTTTTTGGGTGACCCATAACAAATTTTTAATACTAAACAAGTAAGAAAGTCTAAGTTCGGGCGGAGCCGAACATTAAATACCCGGCGCAAGTATTAAATATGTTTTTTCACCTTTCCGAAACCTTCCGCTAGATGGTAAGCCGGGGTGTATCAATTTTGAGTAAATTAGCGTCCTTCAATTTCGAAATATTGAAGTTTCAAGCATTTCTGAAATTTACCGTTATATGAGAAGCGGCCGTTATTTTAGTCCGATTTCAATAATTTTCAACGTTTTGCTTATATGTGGCAAGCACAATAACCACACCGAGTTTGGTACAAATTGGTAGAACGGTTACCGATATACTTATATGTGATCATAAGTGGGCGGTGCCACGCCCATTTTCCAAAATTTTACCATAAACGTATTTCTTGGTAAAGAATTGTTGCAAGCATCAATTTTGAATAAATTAGCTTCAATATTTACTGATTTATCGAAGATTTTGTATTTCTCTAAATTACCGTTATATGGGATGTGGGCGTGGTTATTGTCCGATTTTAAAAAGTTTCGGCGATTCTTTATGCTGTACCAGGGCCAACAACTGTGCCAAGTTTGGAAGAAATTGGTGCAGCGGTTACCAAGATATACACATGTAACCATAAGTGGGCGTGGCTACGCCCATTTTCCAAAAATTTATAATATTCTTATTTTTCGTCTAAAAATTATTGTAAATATCAATTTTGAGTGAATTATCTTCAGTAGTTACTAAAATATCGCAGTTTTCGTATTTCTGGAAATTACCGTTATATGGGAAGTGGGCGTGGTTAATGTCCGATTTCGCCCATTTTCAATACCAACCTACCTTGGATTAAGGGAAACCTACATACCAAATTTCGTTGAGATATCTCAATTTTTGCTCGAGTTATCGTGTACACGGACAGACGGACAGACGGACAGACGGACAGACGGACGGACAGACAGACATGGCTTAATCGATTTCTTTTTTCATCCTGATCATTTATGTATACATTTGTCTATATCTATCTCGATTCGTTTTGGCTGTTACAAACAACCGTTATGTGAACAAAATTAATATACCCTTGTGCACAAGTGCGCTCGGGTATAAAAATGGTTGAAAAAACGATTGGGTATTGTTATTGGAAGTCTCCTAAAGAGGAGTATAGTTTTCCGACCGAAAATGGAATAATTTTAGACCAATTCTAAAAAAACAAAAAAATTCCCCATATAAAATACACAGAAAGCTTCATTTTTTTTTACAAAAAATACAGTTATTTTTTTCATTTAGAAAAATTTTTAAATTATTTCCCCCGCATGTATTTTGCACCACCTTAGTGTGCATATAACACCGTGTAAAGAAAAACCGAACAATATTCAAATCAAACGGAAAAATAAATATGTTTACAAGAATAGGGGCTGAGTATAGTAAAACTTCGCTTTTAATTTTTTTCTCTCTAACGGCAGAATTTTTTTGAAAGGACATTGGAATTTAAGGATCCGATTATTTAAAAAAATTTTAATTCATTGAAATTTAGAATTAACAACATGGTTGCGAAATGTGAAATAAAACATTTTCAAAGCTAGTTCGATTGATTACCATATTTTACAACTTTTTTTTTTAATTTGAATATAATTTTTAAAAAGGTAGAAGTAAAACCTGTTTTGCACATTTACAACCAAACCGACGTTAGCACCTAATTAGTATAAATATTAAGATTTTGGTATTGCAATCGATAGTTCGTCGATTGTTCTTTAATGTTCGTCCATTTTTAACGTTTGTTCGTTAGCCAAAGATTTATAATTAATTTTTAAATTTTCACTTTACGTAATTCCTGTATTTGGCACCCGCAACAGATTATTTTGGGTTAATTATTATTGCAATCGATAGTTCGTCGACATTTATAATTAATTTTTTACATTTTACAGTTCCTGCATTTACCACCAAAGTTATTTTCATTTGTTAACTGCAATAAATCGTTTGCTCGTCATTTTTTTCATCCCTAAGATCGAGCAAAAGTTGTTAATAAATTCATAATTTTTACTTTAGGTTAAACATTACGTTAAACGTTTAAACAATAATTGGATTAGACGTGAACCGCCCCTTTTCCTGATTTTAATGGCACATTTTTTTTTTTTTTTGGGGCTAAAAGTGGAATTTACATCATTTTCAAAAGCGTATGTTCCGAAAACATTGAACCGATTTTCAAAATATGGACACAGTTGGAAAATAGATTTAAGGACCTTTCATTCGAGGAAAAGTAAAAAAAAACGAATTTATGGCAATTTTTTTATAAAAACGTATGTTTTTCGTAAAAAAATACGCAACTAACTATAATAAAAGATATGTTTATAAGAAATAGTACAAAAATAACTTTAATTTCACGTATAATTGTATATAATTAGGTTTAAGTACAACTGCCAACAGTGAAATAAAACAACTGTGCTAATGTTATATTCTATTAATTTATTTCAATTTCTTAATCATAGTCATCATCACCATTTTCGTCTACGCTTTGAAGTTTCAGGGGATTGTAGAGGCTCCCCGCATAATTTAAAAAAGTTTCAATGTTTACGTAAGTTATACGAAGACGACATTGTTCCGATTTTTTATTCCAAATTTTCACCTGCGGCTTTTTTGACGTAGAATACGTCTTACCTTAAGGTATGGGGGCTATGTTCTTTTTTCTTTTATACTTTACTTTATAATACATACCTGTGGCGCTTTTTTTCTTTTTTTTTTTATATAACAGCATACTTTAATATATACCTAATGGAAATTTGGAAAAAAAATCGTGCGATTGTTTATTACAAATTTTCGCCTGCGACGCTTTTTTAAGTTTTTATATAAAAAGATATCTTACTAGGTATACAGCTAATGAAAATTTGGAATAAAACATCGCGCGTTTAGGCGCAGCAATTTTGACAATAGTCATACGATGAATTTTGTCAGCGATGTGGGAATAGGGCTGTCAGATTGAGACCTCTTTGCAACGCAGGTGATGAAATTTTTTTTATTATTTTTTATTATATTGCGTATTTACGCAGTTATTCAGAACAACAACTACGGACAACTTCTCATTTAAAATTGAAACTGATTTTTCCATAACCAATTTTTTTTCCCTTAAATGCTTCTTGTATGCCACTATTCAGCATAAGTTATTCCTGTCAATGCCAAAAAATGCCATTAGAGGGCGCAATGTGCACAAAAAATTTGATTGGTTTATGAAGCTACGCTCTTGCCTAACAGATGGCGCTATAATAAGAAAAGCGTCGCATTTATAACGCCCTGTTTTAACTTCCGTCGAGCTTTGGTTATCTTTAACCTTTCACCGGATCGCCGTTTTTTTTCATCCCATTATGAACATTGGTAGGTTTAAACGATTTCTTTTATGCAATTGTATGGAGGGCAACGCTTTACTTTACTTAACAGTAAAGAAATTTACTTAGAAGTATGGTAGGACTTGTTAACTGTACAGCAAAAGATGCTAAAGACAATTTACATAAGTAAAGTAGCGATATTTTAACTAGAAATGTAACGGATAGTGATTTGACCGGGTACCGAATATTCGGCGAACTGCATGACCGGGTCGGCAACCTTTGTCAAAGCTGACACACGACTCCAAGCCATATCGCACACGATTTTCAAAACTGACACAAATAAAATTTGACATTTTTGAAACTATGCACTAAAAGCCTTAAGTAAATAGCTATTTTCATGTAAGCTTGTGTGAGTGATAGCATTTTTATGTTAATTAATTGTATAATAAGTACGTACATTATTTAACGTAAAACTTGAAACATCAATGTTTATTTATAACTTATGTTTATTTACAACTTGAGAAAAAAATCGATAGCGACTGTCAAAATTGGAAAGACCAATTTTTTCTTTTTGGAATTTAAAAACAAGAGTTTAGAGTACATTGTGCCAAATTATTTCACTGCAATCGCGGGCCTAGAATATATAAATAATTGCAATTGTTTAAATTATTGTTATTAAAGAATTAATTGTTTTGCAAATTTTATTCTGCAAATCTTTTTATTGTAAAGGGAAAAGCTTCAGCAACTCTCAAAAAAAATGTCAGCAAATGGGTCGCGAGTTACGAATTTTTCTCTCAAAAATTGCAATATTCTTATAATACCAAAAAAAAAAAACAAAAACGAAGTGCAATTTCGAAAAACCGTCCAAAGTGTATTTTTGTTCTATAATTATCTACAGATTCCCACAATTATCTTCACTTTCCAGAAAATCAATGAAAATTCATTGACACGCCAACTGTGCAATTTTTGAGAGAAAAATTCGTAACTCCATATAATCAGCATTTGCTAGGAAATAGTTTTTCGCATTTTCTGTCGAACGTGTAATTTTGAGTTGTGTCACCTTTGAGGAAAGTGTGCGATATGTGTGTTTCTTCCATACTTGTGGATTCATAAGTGCACATGCATAAAACACCTCATTCGGTGAAAGAAATGATCGTTAAACGCAAGCCACACTATAGTAGATTATTTTTTGGANATATGATCAGCATTTGCTAGGAAATAGTTTTTCGCATTTTCGAACGTCGAACGTGTAATTTTGAGTTGTGTCACCTTTGAGGAACGTGTGCGATATGTGTGTTTATTCCACACTTGTGGATTCATAAGTGCACATGCATAAAACACCTCATTCGGTGAAAGAAATGATCGTTAAACGCAAGCCACACTGTAGTAGATTATTTTTTGGATTGTCATTGATTTTAGGTATGCTATCCCAAAACAATTGATATCAGATAAAACACCTCTTTGAGGTAAAATTTGCGAGTAACGACAGCCGAACTAGCTTGGATGCTAAAAATCAAAGTTGAAGTTGAAAAATATATGAAAGAAATAATTTAATCTTTATAAAGACATAAATAATATTAGCTTTCAAGAAAAATATCTTCATTATAACTGAGGTTGATGTAAGTACTTGATAAAGTCCTGTATAATCAATATCAAATAAAACAAAAGCCTACTGCACTTTATTGTAAAATAATTAAACACTTTACATATGTATATTTTACCATTTAGCAATGATTATACATTTTGGTATTTAAGTACGTAGGTATGTATGTATGTACTGCGTAAGACCCTCCCACTCTTTCAAACAAGCAAAGCAGCTGCAGCAAAGAAGAACGCAACCACAGACGAAACCATTTGTATAATAGCAACTCCCTTATTTGAAGAACATCTGTTTATAAGGAAAAGTAGGGATAATTAGAAACATGTATGTAACGTTCGAACGGATGTACATATATTAGACAGCATCACTCCCCATACAAAAAAAAATATAAAATCTATTATATTTTAAGGTTTCCACCAAAATATTTCGGAAAAAATATTAAGATTTACGTGAGCTGAACTGATTTGAAATTACTTCTAAAATGAAGTTTTTTTTATGAAAAAAAATAGTTTCTTAAAGATTTTTTTTTGGAGAAAAAACCTCAAATAACAAAACGGTTTAAGCTTAAAAAAATTGCATTAAAAAATTTAAAAAAAAAATTAAAAAATTTTCAACAGAATCGTGCCTAATAATGCGATTNTATAAAAAAAAAATAATTTCTTAAAGATTTTTTTTGGAGAAAAAAACCTCAAATAACAAAACGGTTTAAGCTTAAAAAAATTGCATTAAAAAATTAAAAAAAAAAATTAAAAAATTTTCAACAGAATCGTGCCTAATAATGCGATTTTTTATGGCGTTTTTTTTATCTTTTTTTCAACATTGCAATGCATTGGTATAAGAAAAACTTTAATAACTGAACCCAAACTATTTCGATTTAGACTTCTGGTATCATGGGAAAGGTATTTTCTCAACTTTTTATTTATTTGCTAATAAACTCATTCAAAGGATGAAAGAGAAAGGCNTGTTTTTTTTATCTTTTTTTCAACATTGCAATGCATTGGTATAAGAAAAACTTTAATAACTGAACCCAAACTATTTCGATTTAAACTTCTGGTATCATGGGAAAGGTATTTTCTCAACTTTTTATTCATTTGCTAATAAACTCATTCAAAGGATGAAAGAGAAAGGCAGGAAGAACGAATGTCATTCCAAGTTGAATTAAGATATGTTGGTAGTTGAAAAAAAGGGACGTGAATGAGTTTTTCCATTTGCACAGAAATAGTGCGAAAATACCATTCTACTGATGCTCCATAAATTTAAGTTTTCGTAAATCAATCTTTGAAAAAAGTTGAAAAACAGCATCGAAAATCTCGTTATTACGTTTACGTTGAAAACATTTTTAAATATTTTTATGAAGATTTTTTAGGCTTAATCGGTTTTTTCATCTGAGCGTTTTTTTAAAAAGTTCTTTAAACTATTTTTAATCATAAAAAACACCATTTTTGGAGGTATTTTCTAATCGGTCCAGCTCACGTAAATCTTAATANTACTGATGCTCCATAAATTTAAGTTTTCGTAAATTAATCTTTGAAAAAAGTTGAAAAACAGCATCGAAAATCTCGTTATTACGTTTACGTTGAAAACATTTTGAAATATTTTTATGAGGATTTTTTTGGCTTAATCGGTTTTGTCATCTGAGCGTTTTTTCAAAAAGTTCTCTAAACTATTTTTATTCATAAAAAACTCCATTTTTGGAGGTATTTTCTAATCGGTCCAGCTCACGTAAATCTTAATATTTTTCCGAAATATTTTGGTGGACGTCTTAAAATATAAAAACATTTAATGCCGGCGGAAAAACCGCAAACTTTTTTTGGTGATGCAGTCTAATGTATATATGCACAAACTTTGCTGAAATNAAATATGTAATGCCGGCGGAAAAACCGCAACTTTTTTTTTGGTGATGCAGTCTAATGTATATATGCACAAACTTTGCTGAAATATAGAAAGACCCTAACTGACATTTTTAATTTTTTTGCGGGAAAAACAAAAAACCAAAGCACAACCAACTTTTAGAAAATTATCACAAAATCATCGCTATGTATAATTTTTAAGGAAGTTGTTTTTTAGTACAAACTACTTACTGCCAGGGTCTTTCTTCATTCTCTCTACTTACTCTGCAGTTTGTGAAATTGTCGTCATACTTTTAGTACTGAAAAGGCCATATTTCGCTTCGGCCATACTTTCATAGTCGGTTAGTATGCTGGAATTCAAAATACGCTCACGTGTCAAAACTACACCGAAGAATGTGCTATAGTCCGATATGTTGGTGTAACCGCAAACAAAGGTATAGTTGTTGTAGTTTGTGTCAAGCACCTTATATGTCGTCAGCGGATATGATTTTCCATACATTGTAAATGAAATATTATAACCAGCGGTGTTGTTTGCGTCCACCGTGACATTAGAATACATGGTTTGGTTAACCCAAGGATAAGTTGCTGTATTTGAATATGTGAATGAGATGTTTACGAAATTATTAGGCAGTGCTGTGATATTTAATTGTGCGCAGAGTAAGCTGTTACTAGGAGCAGGATTGCGTGCCAATTCGTACCAAGTGCCAGAGATCTATGGAAATATAAATACAAAGACAATGCATGTATGTAGTTAAATAAGATTTTCAAATTAATATTTACAAATTTTATTGAAGGCGTTTTCGAGAAGTTAGAACATATTAATCTTAAATAATATTTTTAATTAATGTTCTTTGTATAAAGATTTTGTCTGAAAATACCCCTAGTAAAACTTTCCGGTGAATAACTTTCTACTGCATTTTAACCCTATAGCGACCACCCAAATGCCATTTTTGTTTAGACCTTCCAAAACAAGAGTCAAAACGGCACTTTTATGAGAGAGCTAATGTGTGAAACTGGTCTACAGAGTTATTCTTCGTAAAATTTTACTACATATATATATGTATCCCAACTACAAAATTTCTCTCCGATATGAGGTTTAACCCTTTTTTCCACTTATTCTAAATACATTCGGGCAAAAAAATAAATCTTAATATGACCATAAAAAAGTTTTGACCTGGAATGCAAAACTATTTGGAGTTGCAATCATTCCGCTCCAGACAATGATCCTGAAATTATTGCACAGTGTATCATTATTGAAATGCTTAATTTTCTTTACTGCAATTTTGATGCTTTGGGATTAAGGAAGTCGAGACGTTTATTCGCCAATTTAAAAAAAAAATATAAGCCAGTAATTTTTCAGCAAAAAACAAAACCGACTTCAATTCTTATATTAAAATTTAAGATTACCGTTAATTTTTTCACGATCCGGTTATCGGGTCTAAACAAAATTAGTATGGCACCACCCCTGAGGTAAAAATATTCCGACGAACTGATAATCTCCTACTTTTTGGGAAGTCGGTTAAAAATTATAAACACTTGATTTTTTGGAGCCTGCTTTATTAAAATTAATTATTTGTAAATGGAAGTTCGTCTTGAATAATACACAGTGTCGGCCACTTGAATCGCGGAAAAGCCGCAACTTTTTTTGTGTGGTGCACCACTTCATTAAAGCACACATATGTAGATATGTATGTAGTTCACATACCTGTTCGATATCGAAAGCCATGTTTGATGATTCATTGCAATATTGTATTGACAATGGCGGAGCAGATGTTGTTGACGAGTCCTGAGCTGTGATCTGGTTAGCTAGCAATCCCACTAGCAGCAGTAGACATAAATACGAGGATGACATTTTTGCAACTACGCTATTTTGCTGTCAAACACTTGACTACGACACGAAAGTACTGAAATGGTGATTGAGACCCAACTGACACAAGCAACAAGTTAAACGGCACATAGTTTATTTTTTTCATTCGGAAGGCTTTAAATGCAATTTCGATGATTTATCGAGCAAATTAGCTCATTTTATATCTGCAAAAAGGTTGAAATCAAAGGTGTTTTTTGAGACACATACATACATGTGAATGTATGTATGTATGCACATTAGACCCAGCAAAAAAAATTAGATTCAAAGAATATGAGTATGGATAATATTTAAATGGCGTATAATCGATGTATTCTTACAGTTGCACACGTTTCAAATAAGAATAAATAATTTTTTAAAGCGTTATTCCGATATAAGAGAAAAAGGATCGATGCATCACCTCTTATTTCGTAGAGATGGGAGATTCATGATGGATCATACCAGATACGAAATTTTTTCTCAGATTCCGGTCGTAATGCAGAATTTTTTTGTGCTTGGTCTAATGTACATACATGTGTGTTATATAATACATACCTGTATGCATACACATGCAAATAATAGGGTGCGAATTATTTTTGCGTGCTATAAAAAAATGTCGGCTAATTACAGCAGTTGCCTATTTATTTAGAAAGAAAGATCGTTTTTAGCATAACTAGACTCCTTCAGTGAATTGTGGTTAACAAACGCTTTTTGGATAGTTACGAGTACAATTGTCATAAACAAAAAAAAAAATAAAAATAATGTGCCAGTTAGAGTTACAGTCAAAATTATTTTGTTTTTGAAGAAACAAATGGGTCGATTACGAATAGCAACACAACAACGGTACGGTTGCCAGCTGACAAAGCAACTGGAAAGAAAATTTGTATTACGAATGGCAACTATCGTCAGTTGCTGTAGAGTTATCGACAATCGAAATTTGACAGTTCGACAACCTGCTAGCGGGCGTAAACAAGCTGTGCAAGTAAAATTAAATTATTAAAATAAAGATTTTTAAAGAAAAGACAGCAATAAAATAAAATAAAATAAAAGCTAAATGCATCTCAATTTTTAATATTAAGAGGAAGAAAAGTGCATGAACGCGGCCTCAATTAGGCGACATTTAAAGGATAATTTCAATCCTCTAGAGCTAAAGCGTGCACTGTAAGCAAAAGTTAATCCTTTCAAGGTATTTCTTTTATTATCGTTTTTGTGTTCAACTCCAATACCTCTGCTCATAAAAGCTTGCGTACCTCTTCGATTTTGTTGCAGAAGAAAGTGCCACAGCAATGACTTTAATTTGGAAAACTTTCATACGTCGGTAGTTTTAAAAGAGCAGCTTCAGTTGATAAAGGAAAAATTTGCAATCAGTGTTCGCTTTTGTTTCGCCAAAAGGGCGTACTCGATGGGAACTAAAATTTCAAGTTATTGTTTTGTTATTTTCACCATATTCTGTAAAAGAAAACTGCATTGGAAAATGTTAATATCATTCAAATTATTAAAAAGTAAAATATATGACACACTTTTCAGTTTTCGATCCTAAATACGCTCCGAAAACATTCCCAGCAACCACAAAAATGTAGTCGCCTGTATACACACTTTGTAGCAACTGCAGTTGTCAGTTGAAAGTTGCCAGTTGCCATCTGTAATATCGTTTTGGCAACTAGCAATGCAACTGAAGTTCGATTGCTATCGATAATCGACTCAAAAAGTTGAGCCAAATTATTCTGGCGGAAATCATGAAATCCTATTTTTGTTTGAAGCCCTTAAGGAACGCAAATATACGTATTTATGTGCATACATACTTACAAGTAGTTCTGTACATTTGAATTTATAAGTTCAACAGATAACCAGGTAATCAATCAATAGCTATCTACATCCATTTAAGTCGATACCAATGTACATATTTATCTAAATACATATGTACATACATTAGACTGCTTCACGCTCCATAAAAAGATTTATTAGTCATCAATAAAATTCAGTCCGAGACTTTTACTTATAGAAAATATCAACAAAAATTCTATAATCGTTAAATAAAGAGCGATTTTTATATTAAACTAGCAAATATCCGGCGTGCTTCATTGCGCCTTAAAAGTATTTTTGTGCTGTTGATACCCGTATTGGATTATTTCATTTATTTTCTCAATTCTATTTAATCAAATTTTTTCAAACAGATGGCAACCCTAATCAAAAATATTTTCCACAGTAAGCTTTCTTAAATCTCTTCAGATGTATACCCACATTGCAATATTAGATTTATCTTATCAATTAAATTGAGATAACATTTTCAAACAGGTGGCAACCACCTACAAAAAACATTTTCGGCTTAACTCTTACATGCAGCAGATATAATAAAAATGTAAAAAGGCGACACCTACGTTTGACAAAAAAAAAAATTGTTCGAAATTGCCTTGCAAATGCGAATTCTGCCACACCATTCAACTGCGTGATTATTCAGAAAAAGAAAAAAAGCGTGCGATAAATTTAAAAATTTATTAGCAAAAATATTCATAAAAAAGATATGGAAATTATTTGGTTGCTTATCAATGTCAAATCACGACATTTTCTTTAATTGGCCAGCTTCTGGGTTAGCGCTTTATCGACAAACTCTACAAAGTCATTGTAAAGTATTTGTGGTAACTCAAGTGCTGCAAAGTGACCACCATCTTTGTGATATGTACTATGGATGAGATTCTTGTACTTAGTTGAAAGCTCAAGATCGGTTGAATGTCTCAAATCGTGCACAAATCGAGCACAGCCGGTGGGCTGGTTAACATGCACAGCATCCACATTCAAATCCATTTGAGCGAAGCTAAATGCTTCGGAATACAAACGCTGCGATGTGGTTATCGAGTTTGTTGTATAGTAGATCATTATGTTATCCAAAAGCTCATCCAGCGTGAAACGTTTAGTTAAACCACCATCTTCAAGTTTTTTGTATTCAGGGTTGGTCCAAGTAGAGAATTTCTCAAGGATGTATGCAGCCAAACCCACAGGATTCTGCAGGAGCGTAGTCCCAATGGTATCTGGCTTAGTTGCTTGAATATGGAAGTAACCAGACTCTTCCATGATGTACGTAAACTCTTTGCCGAAAGGTTTGAAGAAAACTTTTTGTTCGCTTTTTACAAAGAAAAATGGGAACCATACGCGTNGAAAGCTCTGTACTCGTCTTTTATGAAGTATGACGGCAACAGCTAGCGTACAAATTTATATAACAACGTTAATTGGTGGTTACTAAAACATAAATTTGAATGATAACCAAGTACATTTTGAGGTCTCAGAGTGGCTATATGCCATCCGATTATGGAACCCCAATTTCCACCTTGTATTAAAAATTTGTCAAGTCCTAAACGTAACATCAAATTACGCAAAACCACAGCCAACTGGGCTGGACCAAAGTTAGTCATTGAGGGCCCTGAATATGGGAAAACAATTAATTAGAATTTGAATTACATATGGTTTCCATGCCGGATATTATTACCTGAGACCAACCATAACCAGGTAAACTAGGTGCTATCACTTCGAAAACGTAGGCGCTGTTGGGGTTCGGTTTCGTAAGCAGCGGAATAATTTTGTAAAATTCGCGTACCGATCCTGGCCAGCCATGGATCAGCAGCAGGGGAATCACTTTCTTGCCTTCGGTGGATTTCGGCTTCACATGGATGTAATGAATCCGTAAGCTGTAAATAAAATGCATATTATTTTTTTTTATAAATATGTGTGTGGTGGATTATTGAATTTGCTTTATTTTTGCAAGTTTTTATTTTTTTAATATCTGCATTCATATTTAATGTTTTTTGTGGAATAAGTATGTTTTTCCTTCAGAATATAAAGAGATGTGGTTTTATACGCCTATGTATGTATGTACAGTGCCGACAAAAAGTATTGGCACAGCGAATTTTTCACAATATGTATATGCACCAATTTCTATTCTAATATTTTTCCGCTAATCTTTTATAAAAACGTGGTTCAGCCTACAACAAAAAACATAAAAATATAATTTCTAAACTTTTTGCAAAACTCGCGAAAATTCAATAAAATTTCATGCAAATCTTCAACTTTTTAATCAGATTTTTTGGAAGTTTCTAGAGCATTTAATTTTGTAGCCCATTTAATTCTAGCAAAAATCTGTGTGTTTGGAAGAGACTGCGTGAAAAAAAAATTGCCAAAAATCAACGGTAATTCCTAGCTACTTAAAACATGTATTTTATTATTTATTAACAAAATTAATTGGGCTTTAAATCTGCATACCCAAAAAAAATTAAAAAAAAAGCCAATTAAAAATTTAGGAGTTTTCCACAAAATTTTAAGAATTATAGTTTTATGATTTTTGTTGTAGAATGAACCATATTTTTATAAAAAATTAGCGGAAAAATATTAGAATAGAAATTGGTGCATATGTTGTGAAAAATTCGCTGTGCCAGTACTTTTTGCCGGCAGTGTATATATGTAAAGAAAGCGATTGATAAGCGATAGTACATTTATACTTTGTTGGCAACAGTCAAATAGCTTTGGTTTCTTGTTTCCGCAGTTCAGTGCAAATAAATATATATACATACATATATTTACATATACATATGTACGTTAGTATATGTGACAAATATATGATTTTATTAACTATTTCTAATTGTCTTTTTTTAACATCAAACATTATTACTAGGGTTGCTCAAAAATAGTAATTTGGAAAATATTTAAAAATATTCATCAGCAGAGAACTTTTCTAAATCACTTTTAGTACAAATGAGAAGAAAAAAAAACATAATTCACTCAAATCAAAGAAAATCGGCGAGTTTCGTTATAAGTTAAAACAATTCTTACTCCGTTTTGCATTAGTTTTGAACGAATGTGTTGTTTTCTTTATCTATAGTGCAGTTACTTATGAACGTCCTAAAAGGAGTCGCTAATGGGTTAATTTCTAAAATATTGCTAGCAAAGCGACGTGGAAATTTTCGATAGAAGAAAACATACCAGCTTTGCAGAGCATGGCCCTTTATTCCACTATTATCTACACTGGAGGAAAAAAATATTAAAATCAAATAGAAACGGAATTGATCTTACTATAAACGTCAACGAAAGTACTGTATATTGGTAAATATTCAATTCAATTACGCGCATATTAAAATGACCGCGTTCGTTCTGAAAAAGCATCCGTGAAGTGAATAATCAAGACAAAAACTAAAAAAAAATATTTAACTTGCATGTAGCCTGCAGAGGAATTCGAACCCTGACCATCTCCGGATATCAACAAATTGTGGCATGCATCTTTGCGCATTCAGCTACACCCAGGCATATAAATTTGCTTTCAAATGTTGAATATCCATCAACACCACAGCACGCGATTTGTACGGCTAAACATGTACTTTGTATGAATGCCTGTGTTTTCACCGCTCTCAGAGCGGCGCTCTGCATGCTTGGGGTGCGTATGTACAGTCATATATATACTCAGATGTGAACAGTCAAATACGCGCGTAATAAATTTTGTATGAAAATATTATTTTTAAATACGAACGTTTTTAAAAGATAATCAAATATAAAGTATTCATTTTTACTATGCATTATTTCCCTCAGTGTAACAGAGGTGCTTATCATAATTATACGACACTCACTTATTGATAAGTTTTGACCATTTTTTTTTTATCTAATTTTTTTCATTTCATTTCATTCATTTATATTACCTTCTAATAAAAACACAGTTCATTCTTTAGCAAAAAACATGTAAATCCAAGTGGCCTTTATTTGACCAGAGCTAAATGGGCTATAAATCCACACAGCCAATTATTTTCTGAAAGCACTGAATTAAAATTGTAAAATTTTGTTGAAACTTTTTTTTTGTTTAGTTTGAGACTTGGTTTACTTATATGTATTTTTTTTCTTATAAAAAAAAAAAATAAAATGAAATCTATACATATAACCAAATTGTAACAGGCCGATGTCTGTACATTATTATTTATTATTTTTTATTATAGCAATAGAATCCAGATCAACGATTTTTAGAATTTTTTTCTTTCTATCTGTGTGTTTGTGCACGCATCACTCGAAACCGAATGCATGAAATTGAATAC
>NW_016158464.1:120720-131573 GCF_001687245.7 Rhagoletis zephyria
CTTTCAAATGTTGAATATCCATCAACACCACAGCACGCGATTTGTACGGCTAAACATGTACTTTGTATGAATGCCTGTGTTTTCACCGCTCTCAGAGCGGCGCTCTGCATGCTTGGGGTGCGTATGTACAGTCATATATATACTCAGATGTGAACAGTCAAATACGCGCGTAATAAATTTTGTATGAAAATATTATTTTTAAATACGAACGTTTTTAAAAGATAATCAAATATAAAGTATTCATTTTTACTATGCATTATTTCCCTCAGTGTAACAGAAGTGCTTATCATAATTATACGACACTCACTTATTGATAAGTTTTGACCATTTTTTTTTAGTACTTATCTAATTTTTTCCATTTCATTTCATTCATTTATATTACCTTCTTATAAAAACACAGTTCATTCTTTAGCAAAAAACATGTAAATCCAAGTGGTCTTTATTTGACCAGAGCTGAATGGGCTATAAATCCACACAGCCAATTATTTTCTGAAAGCACTGAATTAAAAGTGTAAAATTTTGTTGAAACTTTTAGTTTTTTTTATTTTATTTTTTTTGTAGGAATTTTGAGACATGGTTTACTTATATGTATTTTTTTTTTCTTATAAAATGAAATCTATACATATAACCAAATTGTAACAGGCCGATGTCTGTACATTATTATTTATTATTTTTTATTATAGCAATAGAATCCAGATCAACGATTTTTAGAATTTTTTTCTTTCTATCTGTGTGTTTGTGCACGCATCACTCGAAACCGAATGCATGAAATTGAATACGGTTTTCACCGATGTTTTATTAGAGATCTCACTTGAAATATAGCAGGAAAGAATTAGAGAGTTGCTACCTCTTTGCAAATTGCAGTTTAAGTAAATTTTTAAGATAAAATAAATATTGCAGTATGGCTGTCAAAAGAAAGAGGTTTACTAGGGCTTATAGCCCTAATTTTGTTGCTAAGATAAATTGAATATTATTGCAATATAAGTATAAAACTGAAGAGGTATAGGAAAGTTTACTGCCGAAAATGTGTTTGAGGAAGGTTGCCAACTGTTTGAAAAATTTTTTTGAATTAAAGTGATTGAAATACAAGAAATATTATAATACGCGTATCAAACAACAAAAAAATGCGGTTTAAGGCGCAGTGAAGCACGCCGAGTATTTCCTAGTCAAATAATTAAAATCTATAGTTAAAATTTGTCAATATGTGAGTGTCAGATAGTTATGGTAAGCACTATATGCTCAAAATATTCGGCGTTATCGTGCCAATTTAAAACTGAAAGCAAATTTAAAAGATACTGTGGAAGTAAACATATTCTGGTATGACATTTATGAACCTCGTTTTGCTTGCTATAGCCAAAAACTGAAAATTTGGAAAAGTACTTGTGAAATAAATTACCCGTTTGTATTGAAATTAAATTTAAGCAAACATTTTCCTTTGGTGAATGTACTTTCTATTCTATTTGCTTGCTCTCTTGGTATCTTGAGGGACAAACCTAGAAATTTGACAAGGACGCGTAAGCTTCTCCTCGAAGGCCATTTTTCCTTCGAACCCGTCTCAGAGGAAGCGCACGATTTGAAGACCGGGGATTGTGGTAGCGCCTAGAGTAACCTGCTGGATAAGAATTGCCTCGATCTGCAACATATGTGCATACTTTTTCAAGCCTTTTAAGACAGAAGAATCCGACGGCAGCCATGTCGTATTGTTGGATAGGTAGTTGTGTTCGGGGAGGATATATCCCCAAGGCCTGGAAAGTGGGTAGGGTCAAGTTTAGGTAAGCTATATGGCCTCGCTGCTGAGATGATTTACTTGTTATAATAATCCAATAAAGGTTTCAGCAGTCCTTATATGATGGAAGGTACCAGAAAAAATTAACTGCACTAGTCGTAGTACGTAAGAATGCTGGCGAAAGGGTTGAAGTTAGACTTGAAGGAACTTGGTGCTTACCTAACTTAGGATTGGAATACTCTACTATTAATGAAGGCTTACACTTGTGATTGTGCGAATTGTCGCGTTGATTCTTTAAACCATTACAAAAAAAAAAAAAAAAAGATTGTATTTATATTTTTGGAGTAAATTTGACTTCTAAATGCTTAATTGCAGTTTCTAACCGAGGGACCTTAATTAGTATCTAAATTAAATTGTGACTGTGAAGCCTATAAGACATGAAGCTGTCCTTTAGAGAGAATCTCTTCTATATGGATAGGGACACAATTTCGATACGATACGATAACATATTGATACTTTTGCCATTCGATACCGATACTTTTTACTCGATAGTTTTAGTACGTTTCTCTTTACATAACGAATACACATAAATACTATATATTGCAAAAAGCAGCCAAATTGGCCCATAAATAAATTAGATGACTTTTTTTTGGCAGACCTTCACCTGGAAACGCCCATAGCAAAGCAATATGGATATTTTTTCGGCTTTAAAGAGCACATACATATGTTTACTACCTTCGGTTGGCATGCGGCGGTGATGTCAATTAACACACTAACCTCTACATAAGCAAACACTCTTATTTAGAACCGGTTTCGAATCGTTTTTTGTTTCGTCTAATTATTTTCACAATAGAAAGCGAAGACGTACTAATAATAGTGACTTGCAAAAATATGTATAAATACCTGGTATAATTTATTCTGATAGCTGATTCCTCTATTTTTAACAAGCTTTTGATTATTTTACATTTTACTGCATCGAAACGTTTTTGTTTTATGTACTCAACAACATTTAAAGCAAACAACATGACAAAGCGAAGATTATTAATACATTGTATGTACCTACATACATATCTAAGTATGTATGTTCCCTGCAGGAAAAAATTATCAATTGATAAATAGTAACCAACTTGTAGTTAGCTTTTTTTGTGGGCTTTCGATAAATAGCTCACTTTTAATTAGCTATGAGTAACTAACTTTAACTGAGTTGGAAAATCATGCAGGAGTCTTGCAAACGTAATCGGGGGTTCCTTTTTCTTTAAAACAGTCTCTATTTAAATATCCTCATACAAATTTTATTTTGAATACACTTTTTTTCTGAACTTCGCAAATACTTTTTCGAATTCAGGACAAACAAAATGAAGAACGAAATTTTATATTATCATTTTGAAGTTGTGTCCAATGGAATTCGAAGAAAGTAAACAAGGGGAAAAATTTTAAAACCATTTTTTTTCGTATTGATATTTTAAGTCTAAAAGTAAATAGTTACAAGTCAGTTGACAGTTGCACCCTGGACTTTNATACATATGTAAGTATGTATGTTCCCTGCAGGAAAAAATTATCAATTGATAAATAGTAACCAAATTGTAGTTAGCTTTTTTGCGGGCTTTCGATGAAAAGCTCAGCTATGACAAACTAACCTAAACTGAGTTATAAAATCATGCAGGAGTCTTGCGGGAGTTCGGCTTACTTTAAAAAAGTTTCTATTTAAATATCCTCATACAAATTTTATTTTGAATACACTTTTTTTCTGAACTTCGCAAATACTTTTTCGAATCAGGACAAACAAAATGAAGATCGAAATTTTATGTTATCATTTTGAAGTTATGTCCAATGGAACTTAAAGAAAATAAACAAGTGAAAAAATTTTAAAACCATTTTTTTTCGTATTGATATTTTATGTCTAAAAGTAAATAGTTACAAGTCAGTTGACAGTTGCACCCTGGACTTTTTCGCGGCCATCGCCGTACAAATATAATTAGTTTTCCTCAAAGCAAATATACAGGTAATAGTGACCTATAGTAACTTCCTAACCAACTTCAAGCTAACTTATATTTAGTTACATTTCCTGCAGGGTAAATTAAAATTGTTATACATATATACATGCATACATATGTATGCCATATAAACAAACTGTACTCACCCCTGAATCTNTTTCGCGGCCATCGCCGTACAAATATAATTAGTTTTCCTCAAAGCAAATATACAGATAATAGTGACCTATAGTAACTTCCTAACCAACTTCAAGCTAACTTATATTTAGTTACATTTCCTGCAGGGTAAATTAAAATTGTTATACATATATACATGCATTCATATGTATGCCATATAAACAAACTGTACTCACCCCTGAATCTGTGTCTCATAATGCGGGAACTGTTTGAGAAAAGTTTCGCGCTCACTCCACTTGGGCAAATAAGTGTCGCGCCAATATTGGACCACATTTTTCAGGTAGTTGGAATTAAAACCGTATTGAAATCCGATGCCTTCCAGGGGCTCATGCAGCGCGAGTGGACGTAACAATTGTGCCTTCAGATCTTCTATTACCTATGAATGCGCGGCAAAATAAAATGCATGCTTCATTAAATTATTTATTTTTATACATACATATATGTAAATTTATACCTATACATTAGGCTGGTCCCAAATACTTTTTTCCCAGCCACACCCCAGAAATGACAAATATCAAACATAAAAAGGCCCGTGTATTTTTTGTTTGTTTTTAAATCGGTTACCTAATATCACCGACACAAAAAAGTGGATCCGGGTTCGGCTCATACAACCTGAAAATTTCGACTAAATTGCGAAAAGATCGAAATTTAATCGAAATTCCAAAGCTCGGCGATTCAAACGGACCTTCGATTCGGATTCAGCGGATTGAAATACATGTCGGTAGTTGAGTCTGATTAAAAGTACACACTACCGCTTTTTTGTATGCCATGCCGGTGTATTTAACCATGACGCCAGGGCTTTGCAGTTTTCCCTATACATATGTATTTATGTATGTAAGTATTTCATATGAGTAGAATTCACTTTTTCGTAGAACTGCTATAAATCGTTAAACATAAATATTTTTTGTTTGCATAAAAATATTTGCCTTCGAATTCTTCAAACAATATAATTATGATGCATATTTAACTTTAAAAATTTTACTAGTTAACTAGTAAAATGTTTGAGTTAAATTTGCATCATAATACTGTTCTTGGACAATTTCTATCAAAAAATATATTTTTTTTGAAATTTTATATTTAGCAAATTTTACAAAATTTTTTTTATTAACCGATTTCAAAATAAAAACATGCGGCTCTCCTTATTTTTCATTTTCTATAAATCTAGGGGTGGTGGCATAAAGAAAATTCCAAAAAGTTTATTTATTTGTGTATTTTTGGACCACCTTAATGTGCATATGCACATAGAGAACATACAGTTGAGAAGCTAACCGACTTCTGTATGTGTGTAGGCTTATACTTATAGCTATTAATACCTTTGGTTCAACGCTTATATCGAATTCCTTAATAGCGGTATTCTCCTTATAATTAGCAGCACTGTCCGGTCCCCAATACTCGGTATCGCTTAAAAATGGTGGTGGCTTTGAACTTAGCAAAACGTGAAATCTATATGCAACAGCAGCTAGGAATACCACAAACAAGAACCGTTTCAAAAATCCCATTTCGAAAACTGCACTTCAGAATAGCACAAAAATAGCAAGATGGAGTAAAAACTTTCCACTTATTTATTTAAATATACAGTAAGAGCATTAAAAAATCCAGACAGTAGAACCAACCGTTCGCAACCGGCAAAGAAGAGCAACTAATCGGTGAGTGCAACAATTTCGATGTGAAACTTGGAAACATGATTGAGCGAATTCGGAAAGCTGTGCAAAAGTGGTGGTGGCATCGCTTATCACTTCTCAGTGAGTTTTAGTGAAACAGCTGTTGATCTACGACGCCTTCAGTGGGGACGGCATGCCAGAAGGCTGAAAGTGAAAAATAATATTTACATATGTATGTATGTATATATGTGCCTCTAATCGCTTTCCGTAAATCAGTAAAACATAACAAATTCCCTTTCATTAGCATTTTTATTTGACATACTCGTATTACATTTGCATTTAATTTATAGCGGTGTAAATATATGGTGCACATACATATGTACATTAGGATGGTCCAAAAACAAGTTAAGTCGGATTTTTAATGCTACCACCGTCTAGGATTTTTCTATACCGGAAAAAACATACCCCTATTTTTTATAACCGAGCACACTTGTGCACAAGGGTATTATGTACCCATAAAACTTGGTACGAGCATTGCTAGGAAGCCATTGCAAAATCATTTCGATTGATACCCATATTGTAATAATTCATTGAAATTATTGAACATTTTGAATTTTACTTTTTAAACCGTTAATTCCTATAATTCAAGTCGAATTTAAATTTTCATACATTTGACGTCCCTGCTATACATATGTTGCTTAGAAATAAAGCTTTTTAAATACTCCTCCGATTAAAACCTAGACTATAATAACTAATTAAACTTATAATATAATTGGATTTGAATTTAGATTTAAAACAGGTGGCAATCCTCATCAAAATCCTCAAAAAATTCTACGTGTTCAAGCTGAACATTTCTAATTTAAATTCGATTTTTAAAACAGGTGGCAACACTCTTCGAAATATTTCCTACTGAAAACCAATTAAATCTCTCTTGTCTGACGTCCATACTGTTATGCATATTCCAATTATCAAATTCCCTTAATTCAAGAGAATTTTGATTTGGCAACCCTTCTACATGTAGTTCAGAACTAAAACCCTTATCAAAAAACCTTTCGATTGAATCCCATATTGTAGTAATTCATTTAAGTTAAATGCATTTAATTTTTAAACGGGTGGCAACTCTTTTAAAGTGTTCTAAATCTTCAATCTGAAGGTTTCTTAGAAATATTTCATTTGACACCCCTATATTAATTTTTTGGATAGCTTGTGAATAATTAATTTAAATTTGGGTTTTTCGAACAGGTGGCACCCTTTCCAAAATACTTTCAAACTACAACTTTTTTACGCCTCTTGTCAACCAAACTGTAATAGAATTTTCAAATAAATAATTCCCTTATTTCAAGCCGAATTTGATGTTTTAAACAGGTAGCAGCCCTCCTCCCTGAGTATGGAATTTATTTCATGCACATATGTATATGTATCTACACCAAGTTCCTGTAATCTATCGAAAATATTTTCTGAGATATGATATGCGGTATGAAAATTCCGTTTGTGTGGGAGGTGCCACGCCCCTCGTATAATTGGAGAATAAATCTATCCTATATTTTAAGTTGGGCTAAATGGCACCAGTGTACAAAATTCAATGGTAATCGGTTGAGTAGTTAAAGCGTGAAAGCGTAACAAATAAACAAACTCACTTTCGGATTTGTAATATTAGTAAGGATTTTTGGAAAATGGGCACGACACCGCCCACTTTTGACTGCATAAGTCATTATTACTTTCTTTAATTTTCTTATACAATCGCACAGTGATATTTGGTCCCCATTTTTTTATTCTTTTGGGTTTGCTAATGTGATGCTTCGGCTATCGAAATATTCCCGACCATTTGCACCTGTTTGTATGATCCGTGTGAAAGTGTTAGTGGACGCAGCGCTCTGAAAAGTAAAAATGTTATGCTTAATTTAAAAAAAACGCCGAAAGCCATAGGCGCTATCGATTTAAATTTTGTAAAATGGGTTTTTCTTCTACAGGTGAGTTCTGTTTAAGTTTTAATTGAAACAATTTTTGGTATATTCAACTGGTTGATAGAAAACAGTTTAACGAAAAAGTAATAAGTCATTTTCTTTATGTTTCAACCACAAAAAATTATATTTATTTTCAGATAATTTTGAACTATGATACTAAATATTGAATCCGCCGTATCCGACATTTTGTTTAAGATGCGATTTTGTATCACGTAATATTGAAAGTTTTTCTAAATATTTTTTTTTTTTAATTATTTTTTTTCTTTTTATCAATTTCTTGTTAGATACACGTAAACATAATATCATCATAATTCAATAGCATTTTTATTTAAGAATTTTAATACAAACTTAAAAAACCTAAAATGAATCAATGTAACGTGAATTTAACAAATATTTTTCAAATTAAACACACATATTTTAACTTCAGGTGCCATATTGAATTGGCCATTTTGCCTTTTGTTTATTTTGATTTAAGATTCGAATTAAGCGACCCCAGAAACTATTATTATTGCTGTTATTATTTTTAACATCAATATTGGCCATATTGATTAGGCCATTTTTTTTTGTTCTTTTGATATCTGATTCAATTTCAGCGACCTCAAAACCCCCTTTAAACCTGAATTCTTATGAATATACTAATTTTTCAAACTGTGGGCACAAAATCGGTATCAAATATCTTTGTGCATTACCATTTTTTCCGAAATCGGAAATAAATTAATATTAACATATGAGGCCGTGAGCGCCAGAGTAGCCCTACTAACAGTTCAAAAAAAGCTGAGATGCACCTTCAAATGCATGCAATACCGCATTTATTTTTTATAGATCTTCTCATATTACTAAACACAATTTTTTTTTGTAGATAGGATCCTCTGGCCCTCATGGCCTCATATATTGTATAGTTTATAAAAATATAATTTTTATTTTATTTTCCCAACAAATTTCAAACAGAAAACTCCAAGTCTGTGCAGGAAAGAGAAAATCTACACACTAACAAGTGATTAGATTACAAAATTTGGCTATAACTTATTGGCGAAAGCTTTTTCGGCAAACTCTACAAAGTCTTGATAGAGTAACATCGGTACTTCCATGGCTGCAAAGTGGCCACCTTCTTTGTGGTATGTGCTATGTATAATATTCTTAAACTTAGCGCTAAGTTCCTGATCCGTTAAATGAGCTAAATCGTACACAAATCGAGCACAACCGGTGGGCGTACTAAGATGAACCGCATCCAGGTTCAAGCCCATTTGCGCCATATTGAATCCTTCCGAATACAAACGCTGCGATGTGGTTATCGAGTTTGTTATATAGTAGATCATAATGTTATCCAAAAGCTCATCCAGCGTGAAACGTTTAGTTAAACCACCATCTTCAAGTTTTCTGTTTTCAGGATTGGTCCAAGTAGAGAACTTCTCTAGAATGTATGCAGCCAAGCCCACGGGGTTCTGCGAGAGCGCGGCGCCAATAGTATCTGGTTTGGTTGCTTGAATATGTAGATAACCGGTCTCTTCCATGCTGAACGTAAACTCTTCGCCCAATGGTTTAAATAAAGCTCTGTATTCGTCTTTTATGAAGTATGACGGCAACAGGTAGCGTACAAATTTATATAACAACGTTAATTGGTGGTTACTAAAGCAAAAATTTGAATGATAACCAAGTACATTTTGAGGTCTCAGAGTGCCTATATGCGATCCGATTATGGAACCCCAATCGCCACCTTATATTAAAAATTTTTCATGTCACAAACGCAGCATCAAATTACGCAAAACCACAGCCATCTGAGCTGGACCGAAGTTAGTCTTTGAGACGCCCTGAATGTGGAGGAAAAAAATTAATTAGAATTTTAAATTACAGATGGTTTCCATGCCGGATATTATTACCTGAGACTAGGTAGGTAAACTAGGTGCTATCACTTCGAAAACGTAGGCGCTCTTGGGGTTCGGTTTCGTAAGCAGCGGAATAATTTTGTAAAATTCGCGTACCGATCCTGGCCAGCCATGGAGCAGCAGCAGAGGAATCACTTTCTTGCCTTCGGTGGATTTTGACTTCACATGAATGAAATGGATACGCAAACTGTAAAGAAAATGTGTGATTACTAAAAACGTTACAAATATGCCGATTGTGATATTTAAGTAGCGCCATACATATGTATATTTATGTATATGGGTCATTCCATACAAAATTTGCACCTAAACGTTTTTTTTTTTTTGGTCTGAAAATTTCTTTTATACAGAAATCAGTTAAGTAATGAAAATTTGCGTAATTAACTCGGCTTTCCAACAGAGTTTGAGATAGATTTAAAATAAATTATTTTTTGCATAAAAAAATTCAACAAAAGTTTTGCAAATTATTAGAACATTGAACGAGTGCTTAACCTATATACTGTTTAAATCTAGTAGACAAATTTCAAAAGGGGCATATGATATTTCAAAAAAAGTAATTTTGCTGCCTTTTCTCCCAGCAGGCGATTTCTTAGAGGATTGTGGATCGTGGAGCGCTCAAATATTTGCGGGCCAGATCTGTTAATTTGTCGTATTTTAGTTTAGTTTTCCACCAATCGAGAGGATTTTCACCGAGATGAGCTCGTTTTTCTTTAAGATAGGCCTTCAATTGATCATTAATTTCACATTTTTTAATGTTTCCAATGTCTAAAATTATTTCTAGGTTGCTTATAAGCAGGGAGCGGATTTTATGGAAATTGCCTTTTTTCTGCTAAATAGATAGAATATATTCGATTGAGAATGTCCACGATTTAGCTTTCCCTGATTCCATATATACTCACTTGATGTTGCCTTTTTTGGCTTTTATACCTTTCATTGTAAATGGCAAGGAAACAGCCCTTATTCCTCATTTCTAGTGCCTTTTCCTGCCTATTTAATTTTGCCTTTTCCAGCCTATTTCGTTATTTTATTTAGCGAATCATTCGCATAACGAATGCGAATATTCGCAACATTCCTGGTATATACATGCATGCATATTATATACAGGTATGTAAATACATGGAGGATGGTTCCGTGCGCAGAAGTGGAAAACTTCTGACTGCCATTCACCTGAAGTGGCCAGAAGCGATTCATGTGCGTACGGTTCAAATCGCAGCTCACAACGTCCGGATATTTATATCCACGTATCCTCTGGGGTGCAACCAAACACCCGTTTGGGAGCGAGCTAAAGTGAGAAGGCGTAAAATTTCGCGTGCGCTGGGCTTGGGTCCCGCCACGTTAAAACCCCGCCCAATGAAAAAATCTAAAAAGCCTCGGATGAGACCCCCTTTTTCTGATGACGACCACGGCAAACGTATAAAGGACTATGATTTAAGGGTATGCACNTGATGAACGGGGAAAGGAAAAATAAGCGTGAAGCTTTGCGACGTCTACTACAGTTGCCACGTAAAGGAGCG
>NW_016158465.1:0-21143 GCF_001687245.7 Rhagoletis zephyria
TCAACAAGCAGGCGACAACTTTAACGTGACTAACTGCTTTCTTAAAAAATAAAAAAAAAATAAAAAAAAAATAAAAAAGCAATCGTATTGGCATGCAACGCTGCACACAAATACACACAAACAAATATGTTTAAGAAACACAACGAAAAAGTGCAAAATGCACAAAGTAATGGCTACATGTTGCCAATCGTCATGTTGCACGAAGTAAATGTTCAATGCCAACCGTATTCGACTATTGAATGTCGATTTTTGGGACTTTCTTTTTGTTTTCCAAATAGATCAAATGTAGATACGTTTACATTTATTTGCAGATTTTGGTATACATACATACATATGAGCATATATGTACATATGTATATATGCATGTATTTAAATGCAAGTGTTGCAATCAGCTCTTCTTTGTTTTCTTTCCTATTTTTTGTTGCCTTTGTACTGCCTTTTAGCTGCCGATATTTTTGTTGCGCCGATTTGTTTGACCTGAATTTGGGAAATGTTTGCAAATCGATGATCGAAAATTCAAAATGTGAAAGGCAAATGTGTTGCACACATCATGTTAGAGCATTGTATGTGTGTGTGTGCAAAGTGAATGCTAAGAACCTATGACCATAGCATTTTTTGTTTAAATTAAAAGCTATGAGCCAACTTAAAGCTTAGTTTGATGTATCATTAGCGATTCAATCAGAAATCTTGAAAGTAATACAAAGTCTATATAGAATTTGCATCAGCAGCTCCTTTTTTGGGAGTAGGTAGCCTACTGTGACGGTGACGATTATCAAAAGATTTGGTTAAATTTCAATGACTCTACATTGCCTTTCTCTCGCGGAAGCCTCTCTAACACACGACCACACTTTTGCTAAACACTTAAAATTTGCAGCTTTTTCTTACAGCCTTTTCAGCACTTATTGCCACTCAACTCNACACACTACACGTGCGGTAGACCGCATCCCTTTGCTGTGGCCCATCTTAGATGTGCACGCCCATTGTACGACCGGAACTCTGTGAGCTACCGCCCGTCGCCGATGACTGCGTCGTAATGCTGCGCGGACTGGGGCACGGCGGTGGCGGCAGCTGTTGCTGTTGTATGCTACTGGGTTGCGCGCCCACTCCCGTCGCTGTGGGCAGTAGCTGCTGCGTCTGCGGTGGCAATTGCGCGCACTGTCCTGGCGCACCCATTAGCATTGCCGTTTGCTGCTGTTGATGTTGTTGTTGTGCCGCCGCGGCAGCCGAGTTGTTTCGATTGTGATTCTGCCGGCTGCCGTTGATGTTGTGATGCATTTGTGAGCGAAAGCTGGCGTGCTGCAGCTGATGGTGTTGCAGCGCCGCTTGCGGGTGCATGTGATGCAGGTGATGGCTGCCGGCGCCAATGTTGCTGCCAACGCCACTACTGCCGACCTGCCGAGAGCATATGATGCTGATGGTGATGATGTGTGGGTGGCAGCTGGGCGATGGGCATATGTACGCCTACGCCGGTGCAGCCAGCGACACCAGCCACCTGCGTTGCGCATGCGCCGTTGATTGTTGGGACATCGGGCAGCGCGAAACGGCAGTTTTCCCAGAATCAGTTTGTCGCCCCACTGTAGGTATGTATTGGTTTTCAGATAGAGACGCAGCTCAGGATCGATGTCCTTTTGTGGCACTTCGCCAAGCACGATTAGGATGAGACGTCGCCGTCGATCACGCAGCACAGACTGATGCGCCGATTTGAACTCGAAACGGCACCACTCTGACTTGATGAAATTCTCGGAAAGCACCATAATGGTACGTCGTGAGGTGTCTATTGCTTGTACGATGGCATCGGCCATGTAGCCGCCCACCGGAAAGTCGCGATGATGTAGACATAGCTTGTAACGCGTGTCGCCCTGTTCTAGCATGGGCGCAAGATCTTCACAAACAAATGCCTCGTCTTTGGAGCTGTACGAGATGAAGGCGTCAAAGAGTTTTTCCCGTTCGTTCTTATCGATATCGCGATTGGCATTGCAGAAGAGCCGTATGCCGAAGCGTGAGTGACACCAGACGCGCATTTCTTGGCGAAAGATGAACACGAGCAGCGTGCAAATGATCACGAAGACAAAGCTGGTCAGTATGGCTACAAGTATGGGACATACTCGTGCATAGGCGGCTGCGAGAGTATCATTTTCGTGGATGTCATGTTGCCGTTGATGATACGTTGTCGTTGGGGTCTGCGCCATGACCGATGCCACCGTTGTACTGTCCAGCGCCGAGCGGCGATTGCTGCTGTGGTGCCTGCAGGCCACCATTACAAGCGACGAAGTGGGTTTGTGCATCCAGCAGCTGGATCGCCGCTGAGATAGATGCTAGCTGCTCGGGGCCAGGTGCTGCGCCAGCAGAGCGCTGTTATTACTGCCAGCCAAAGTACCATTATTGCCAGCGTAAGTAGTGAGCAACGCAGCTTCACCTTATCCTGCACTGCCTCGTGTCGGTTAACGTAATCTCGCAGCTTGTCGATAAAGTCACAATGCAAGACCAAGGATTACCAGCTAGGCGCAGCTCATTCAGATAGGAAGGCAGAAAATTCCAAACGGCAAACTCTGTGATGCGTTGTGATCGAGACGCAAAATCTTCAGGTGATAGAGGTGGGTGAAGGTGAGCGTGTCAATGCTGGCTATGGCATTGTGCTGTAAGTACAATTCCTGCAAATTATCCAGTCCTTGGAACTCATTACCATTCAGCTGGCGCAGGTTATTGTGGTTCAACTGCAGCACTTCGAGTTCTAGCAAGCCGTAGAAGGTGCGATTGTGCACAATTTCGATACGCGAGTGATTTAGATGCAGCACCTTAAGCCGTTTGCGTCCAATAAATGCGTGGCTTGAGAGTTCGCGGAAGTTGTTGCCGTCCAAGTAGAGCTGTGTCGCATCCATTGGTATATGCGATGGCAGTGTGCGGTCGTAGGCGGAACGCGAGCAGTCGACGACATTCGATGTCCACGATTGGTCGTGGTAGCAAGCGCAGCGATCCGGGCACTCCATTTTGCAGTCGCATGCATAGAAGTCACAACAGTGGCATAGCGCAAAACAGTGCGCCTCGTATTTGCAGAGGAACTCATTTGACTTGGCCTCGATGAGCGGCACGTGCGTCTTACCGCGCGCATACGACAACTTGCAGTAGATCTGATCGAGATCCATGAGTTGCGGTTGCGTGCGTGACTCGGTGTTGACCTTCTGCAGCCAATCTAGATTGCAGTCACACTGGAATGGATTGTGGCCAATGTAGAACTCGGGTATGTCCTTGTCGTCGGGTATGGGCGAGAGCCGCAGAGCATTTGGCTCCAGCGTCGTGAGCCGATTGCGTATGAGGTCGACGCGCGTCAGATTGGGTTTCTTGAAGAACGTGTACGGTTGTATTTTGCTGATCATGTTATCGTTCAAGTACAACACTTCCACGCTATTCGGTATTGAGCTGGCTGTGATCTCACTAAGCATATTCGAACTGGCATCAAAGGTGCTCAGGCTCAGTTCATTTTCGATTTCGAAGTAGTTTCCTAGCTGCGTGATGCGGTTGGCACGCACATCCAGCCATTGTAAACCGGTCGGTATGTGCGAGTAGTCGAACTTCTCCAGACGATTATCCGAAATGTTAAGCCACACCAAATTTGGCAACTCAGTGAACAAGCCATCGATGCTTTTCAGATGGTTGCCATCCAGCCGTATGGCCTGCAGCTGTGTGTTGCGATGCAGTGCACCGCCTTCGATGCTTTTGATTTTGTTGCCGGACAAATTCAGTATCTGCAGCGATGTCATGCGATCGAACACGCCGCGCCGTATGTACTCAATGGCATTTTCGGTCAGTCGCAAGCCGTACAAGTTGCTCATCGCCGAAACGCTGGTATTTTCAATGTTCGTAATTAAATTCTCGCCAATGTCCAATGTCTTCAGGAGCGGCACAGCGCTAAGTGCGTCCGGTATGGTCTGCAGCTTATTGCCATTCAAATGCAAATCCTGTATGCTAGAGCAATTGCGCAGCGCTTGCGTGTCTATCTTGGCGATGCGATTGTAGTCGAGACTGAGCACAAGTATGCCGTAGAGGCCACGCAGCGTGTGCGGGCCGATAGTGGAAATGCGATTGTTCGAAAGAATTAGCGTGTGTAAGTTGGCCAGATCGGCGAATGCACCGTCCGGTATGTGATCAATGTAGTTCTCCTCTAACTTGAGTATCTGTAGCGAACTAAGTGAACGGAAAATGCTGGCTTCCAGTTTGCTTATCTTATTTGCAGACAAATCAAGCAGCACCAACCGCTTCAAGCCGACAAAGGTGGCAGCGTTTACCCACTGTGAATTCAGCTCGTTCGCCGACATATCCAACACCAGCAAATCGGCAAGATCGCTAAATAAACCTGGCGCAAGCACATTAATACTGTTATTCTTCAGATAGATCTCCTTCACATACTTGGCTTCGGCGAAGAGCTCAGGTGGCAGTGAAGTCAAACGATTGCCGGAGAGGTCAACAACGGAAAGTGATACCAGTCCCTCGAATGCGCGATCTGCAATAAAATTCATGCTGTTGCGCGCCAAATTCAGGTTGCTCAACCGACCCAAGCCAGAAAAGATCGCCGATGGCAGGTTGGCAATCTTATTGGCGCTCAGATCGAGATGTGTCAGCGATGAGCCGCATATGCGCGACTTGCGCGTACTAAGCGAGGCACTAAAATGAAAATTTCCAATATCCTGTATCTCGTTGTGTGAGATATTCAGATGCGTCAGCACCTTCAGTGGACACACCATGCCATCTGGTATGAGCCAAATATTATTTAAGCTCAAATCTAAGCGATCTAGTTGACGAAATTCACTAAAGCTGCTGCTGGCAATGTCCAGCGACATGGTGGACCAGTCACCGTTGTGCGTGCGTATCGTTAGATTACGCAAATCCTGCAGACCACGGAACGAGCCCTCTGTGATGTTGCCTAGCTTACAGTATTCGATGGTGAGTGCGCGCAGCTCCACCAACGAGCGGAACGAGTCCGGGCTGAGGCTGCTCTGGAAGAACAGTGCATCGTTGCACTCTAGCCGCAAGCGTATCGTATTCTGCGGCTGTATGACGCTGAAGTTGGTGTTCTCCAGCTCGGAGTTGATGGTGCGCAGGTGACAGACGAGCGTGATGTCCACCTCGCTGGTGCCGGACCAGCGGCACTCGTCGGGCGCCTGATAGAGTACTGTTTTGCTAAGCGCCGCGCCGAGCACAGGTATTATGACGAATATGAGGACGGAGAGGATCGTCTTGGAGATTAGCGTCATTTTCGTTGACATTGCGTGGTGTTTTTTTTTGTTGGTTTTGGAATTTTAGTTTGGTCGTTTCAGTGGTAAATTTTTTTTTAACTTTTCAATAAATACGCCGATTTGTGCTTTTTTGATATTTTGCACAATTGCATAAAACACAAGCACACTCACTCACTAGCGAAATCGCACACGCTTCAAGGTGTTGCTGATCTTCCAAAATGTTATTTCTTTAATTTGCGCATTTTTTTTTAATTTATGCGTTTATTGCTGTTTTAAATTTTTTTAGTACCAATTTTGTGCCACTACACCATTTTGCGTTTTTCAATTTTTCTGTTTTCGTTTGTTCGTAAACTTTTTGCTTGCAGTAAGTTCAGCGAGACGCGCAACCGGAAACCCGTAATCCAAGTGGTGTCTGCGGCGTACGAAACCGAATCGTAAACGTTTAAATTAATTCGTTGAGTTGGTCAAAAATTTGTCAAAACACATTTGCCTTTCATATATTTTGAGTAGAGCTTATTTCGGTTTATCTTTCTTTCTTATTAGCTTAGTTCAGCACTGGCACTTTCCTTATTTACTTTTTTTCGTTTGCACTTCAAATATATGTAAATATATACATATACTCTTTTTTTTATTCAGATCTTGAAGTTCTTCCGACATGCACAGCGAACAAGTGCGATCATCACGAACTCTACTCACAAACTGATTACTCAAAGTGCATGCAGTCGATTAACTACTAAAAGTAAATGCCCCAAAGTGTTGGCCGGAGTAGCTAGAGCGTGGATGAGACACCACATGAAATGCATTGCCAAATAGAGTGAAGTCGAGTGAAGTGATGAGAACGAACGCATGGCACTAGCTCCGTGTGCTGGAGAGTCATTAAACCAGCTGGGCTTATGTGTTTGAGTAGGAGAAGCCGCTGCAGTTTACCTCAAGCGTATGCAGGTATATCGAGTGGTGGTAAGAAAGAGCAAGCGCGTCAGCGTTGGTGGTTGATCGATGGCTCTGGCATTGTGTTAACTATGAAATCTGGGGATGCTCACCATTGCTACTGTGCCCGATTGCTTAATGCTCACATAACTTTTAACTGCCTTTGGCTTTGACTTTGAGCTCGCATATGGTGCTCAAAACCAGTCTTGAGTCAGCATATAAATTTGAGAGGCAATCAAAAGTTAATCATGCTGTTTTTATGATTCCAAGTGAGCGATGGCCAGACAGTAGAGAATTGCTTGTATGCAATATGTATGCATGTTCGTTTTTATATGTTCTGTGGATGTGTCTGGCAGGTATTTTGGTGTGGCTGTGTGCTGTTTCTAAGAACACTCCAGCATATCTCTGAGTTCTCCAAATAGAGGGAAACTAGATTTCAGTAATTCAATGAAAAAAGATGTTGTTTAAGTTTTCTCAGAGTTGATCGGAGTTAAGATGCATGCTTAAGCAATATTTTGATAATAATTGTTAAAAAAAAACTTTGATTAAAATGACATATATATTAAAATTTAAATACTTAGGTAGCAGTTCTTTGAGCGGAACTACAAAAACAACAAGAGCTAAACAACACTCAGGCTAAGTTCATACCGTTACCAACATTTCCAAGTATAATTTGTAATTTATAGGGGTGTATCTGAGAAACAACTAATGGATTTTTTAAAAAAGAGAAAAAAGTTATCAAATAGGGTATTTTGCATTGGTGATGACGAAATCGGTTTAAAATTTATCCGATATACCAATAAACCGGTGTAAAGTCTAGAGTTATTCAGAGCGAAGATGTTCGTCTTCCAAAAAGGTGTTATACAGCTCATTTTCCTTAAGCCAACAAGTACTACCTACTCAATTGGAGCCTCGCTTGACCTTCTGATATTGCGGACGAATGATTTTGCCCATTTGAAAGAACTTTATGTCTTTCTGTGAAATGCGAAAATGGAGAAGCTATTGCCTAATCGCAGGCCAGCGAATACTTCGTCCGAATCCTTTTAAGGCAAGTGGTCAGATGTGCCATTCCTAAGCACAGTTTTCGAATCAAGTCATCACCTGACATCAGGAGACTCAAAATTTTAATATCTAATTGGCTAAAGAAGTGGTTTCATACTATAATCCTTAAGCAGGGATCACTCGATTTGTACATTCGTACAGATTTGTACATTTTCACAGTTACAGAGTGGTGCTGTTTGGTTTTTATGTAGGTCTACCACCTCCAAAGCTATAAAACTCTGCAAAAGTCTGCTACTTTGAGGTAACTTAGTTGGCGAGCATAATACGAAGAGGTTCATACGTCTGATCGAATGATCTATTCCGCTTTTGCGACTCGAATATAGAGAAACCAAGGCACATTTTCTTTGAGTCTAACATCGTCTGCACAGTATGAGCACATTAAATTCTTACCACCGAAGCCTTTTTAACTCTCGTAGGGATTGAGACAAAGAAAAAGAATTTTGAAGAGTTGAGGAGACGAATGATCTCTAGGACGCTGTGCACACCTCTTACTAATAATATATATATAGAGTACGGCACTACTGTGGCTCAGTAGAGCCTTTACAAGGTCGAAGGTGGAGTGTACTTGGAACAAATAGGAGTACAAAAGTCATTCCGCCTCCGGGAACAAAGCAGCGTCTTTCTGGCTGAACGAGCATGGCAATTTTTTTCTTGAGAGTTGCATACTGGCTTACTACTCGCAAACTATAGTGAGTTTCCGTAGATCACTTTACCTTGATGGCAGAGCAGTTCAATCTTCACCTGGTATGGGTGCCGGGATACAGAGGTATACCAGGCAATGAGATCTGGGATAAGCTTGCAAGGAAGGTCACTACCCTTCCACTTTCGCCGACTTGGAAGAGCTTGGGCATTCCGCTCGCACCTACAAGCTCAATACATACCTATACAGGTTTTATTCTTCTACGAAGCAGGCGAATGATATAAACAGCTAGAAACCTGCAATGCGGCAAAGCTTATGTGGCCGGATTGGGATGTGAAAAGATCAAGGCAACTGCTTATACTAAGTAGAGGATAAATCTATTAAGCTACGTGTCTGCTGACCGGTCAGATAACACGCGGAGAGACTCCGTAATCAGTAAGGGACCTACTTTGAGAATGTCCCGCACTGGAAAGGAGATCTCTTGTGGTACCAAAACGATCCCAATGATGGGCCTAAGTATGCTGTCAGCAGAAGTAGTACTATTCACAGAAGTGGTCACATTTTCCGTCCAGAGTTGGTGCTGTTAGTCGTTATCTTACTGAAATTTCATACTGTATCTTGGAAGGGGTACAGCGGCACAGCCTCATGACCAGCTTGAAGCATATTTTAATTTGCAGGGTATCACTTTAATATTGGCTTTGCTCTTCATTTTCGATGGGACAACATCAATGCGCCAGGCTTTTACTCTTACCACTATAGGTCTGCTATTCAATAAATTTTTATAGAAGTCAATGGAATTTAATAAGAAATTTATTACGCAAAGCAATATCAACAAATACTCTCACACTAACCTGCAGGCCCAACTAAACCATATTGCTGAATTAAAATACAGATCGTGCTCATTGAGCAGTCTACACTAGACTCAGTCACAATAGCAATCTTACACATTCTTTTTAGCCTATGAGTAGCTGCGAGAACAACGGAAATGAGCGACAATCTTATACCTACATTTGTTTGTATGCAACTCTAATGCAATCAAAGTAGTGATATAATAAAAATCACAAAAAATAGTGGCTAGGCATACCTCCACAGCAGCCACAATAACAATAACCATGCAGCGGCAATAAAAGTGCAACGAAATGCAGTCGACGGTAGAAGGCATTGACACAAGTCCCACCGGTTGGACGAGTTTTTTATACGTTGAGATAACTTTTTTGCTGCATTTCAAGCCAATGAGTAAATCTGCGAGAGGAAAAATTTAATGGCGTTGAGTAAATTGAAAGTAGATCGAGTTTGGAGAGTGTTAGCTTAATGAGTGTTAGATAAATGAGAGTTAGATGGTCGAGTGTTAAATTATTGACAGTTAGATGGTTGTGAGTTAGATATTTGCCTGTTAGGTCGTTGAGAGATACGAACCGACACTCAGAGCATAATTTTTTTGCAAAATAGATATTTGAGTCTATTTTATGAGTTGTTTTTTTATAGCTGAGTCAATAATAAAAAATTAAAAAAAAAACATATTTTGAGTGAATCAAGAAAGTGAGAACACTAAAATGAGTGAGATAACCGAAAAACTTAGCAATAAAAATTGTCACTCACTTGACTGTTGAGCAGCCAATTGTTCTCTTACTCAAGGCTAGCAGCGGCATTCGACTTAACTAAAACCGCAGCCTTCTCAATTTTTAAATATGAACTCATACTCCGCTCTTTGACTGAGTGCAATCAGTGTTTGCTGATCATTGCGAAATATTCATAGTATTTATAAAAAATTTCTTTGTAAGATTTTATTTCACCCATTTCTGTTGAGTTGCAATGCAAATGTATTCGCTTAGAAGTGATTGCCAACGCAGCTGTTCTTGTACTAAAAATTCGAGCAAAATTATGCAGTTGTTTTATTATTACGCACACACGTTAAATGTTTATGATATTTGTAGTTTGGTTTGTGTGGTAAATATTTTGAGTAGCTTTTCTGCTTTTCTGCTTGTGGTGTTTTTGGATTATTTGAACGCTTTCAAAATAAACAAATCAGATGTTTCCAAAATTGTGTGATTATAAATTATACACGCCCACAGGCATACATACATATCTATGGATGTATGTATATATGTACATACATATATGTACAGATACATACTGTATATACTGCTTATATTGTATCTCTCTGTAATCACTTCCACAATGCTGAATTGTGTAGGTAATTACAAAATCTTTTAAATTTACTAGACATCTAAAAGAAAAAATCTGACCTAATTCAATTGGTCTGTTTAGGTTATTTATTTATTTTTGGCAATGCATTTGATTGATTGATAATTTTATGTTCGGTATTTTGTGGTTGAAGCTAGTCATAAATTATTTTTTTGGCTGCCGATGAAACAATTTCTACACAAACATATTCAGATTCTTGAAACGCTTGCTTATTAAATAAAATCCTAGGTAATTTTTAGTAGTGCTATTTAATTGCTGTATAAATTATATTTGGCATTCAGTAATTAATAAAATGCGCGATATGAAGAAGAAAGTGAATTTATGGGCAATAAAATAAATTCGGAAAAATATTTTTTGTAAAATTTATTGGATAAAATAATTCAACGCATACATACATATCGTCGCCCGTATGCCAGAAACATGAATGTGTAAAAAATGAAAATTTTGGGAAATCAAGTTTGCATGTTTGCATTTTTAGGAGGCTTAACTCTACAATTATGCAATTGTAACTTTAAAATATGTGGTTTCCGTTTACGCATGGTATTCTGGGTGTTGGCATAACATAGCACATCCAAAGGTCAATCAAGTCAACCCAATAATTCAAAACTGATAAATTTGCACATTCAAGCTTCTGGCATAAGGGTGACGATATGTATGTATGTATGTAACGGGTGATTTTTTAAGAGCTTGATACCTTTTTTTTTAAAAAAAACGCATAAAATTTGCAAAATCTCATCGGTTCTTTATTTGAAACGTTAGATTGGTCCATGACATTTACTTTTTGAAGATAATTTCATTTAAATGTTGAATGAGAAGTATGAAAACTTGTAGATTATTGATAAAAATTTTATTATTGGAATACCATAAACAAGTTTGTTCGAATGGCTTCTATTGGTACTTGTATGTAAGTATGTATGTGCATATGTACCTTCATATGTAGGTATATTTTCCGTGATAAAGTTGGAAAATAAAGGAAATATCTCAGAAATGAAATGCAAAGTGAAATATTTTTGCTTTTCTGAATTGAACATACCTAACTATTATATGTAGTTTTGTTACTACTAATATTACATATGTACATATGTGTGACCATTAGGGTGGTACTTAAAAAATCAAATAAAAAATTTTCTTCAGTCTCACCTCCGCAATCGTTAGATAATACCACGGCTACAGATATCACCAGGGCTGGCAAAAATATGCCAGAAAATCTGAAAATGTGCGCTATAAAAAGCTCGATAAATCACCAAAATATGCTCCTAAAGGTAGTTTAATGAGGATTATCAAATTTTTACAATATTTTTATTCAATTATCTCGGATTTACACTATAAGTCTTATCAGTTATCAATCTTTCGGCATTGCAGAATAAGGGTAAGTTTCTCTATGTTTGGTAAACACTAACTGCGGGTTAAATATCGCTATCGACGTGGTCCGACTCCATAACATATAACAAGGGGTCGATGACATCGACAACGATGTTTAACCTGTAGTTAGTGTTAACCAGACACTGAGAAACTGGCCCTAAAACAGGTTTATTATGTAATCGGAATTACTCGTTCGGCCATACAAAGTGGTGGCAGGAGTATAACGAATCGATCGCCTCATTTTCACCGAAAATGTATGAAATGTTGCCAAATATGCAAACACATGCACGTAAGTCGCATATATGCAAAAACCAACAAATTTGCCAAAAAATATGCAAAATAAGCTTTTACAGGCATTTGCAAATTTTTGCCAGCCCTGGATATCACATATAAATTTTGGTACCGATTGGAGACGGTTAAGGCGTTTTCATAGGGTAATCTGAACTTTGACCCTTGCGCGACACGCCTTAGCCGGATCCAATCGGAGCCAAAATTTATATGTGATAGCTTCGACAAAAGTATCGATTTGGGTATTAGATGAAAAAAAAACAATAGTAGCATCAACGTAGGGGGTGAGGCTTAGGAAATCTGATGTAAAAATTCGCTTCCTACAATGAAGGACCCCCCTAATGTACATACATACAAAAAAAAAAAAAACAATTGGCATTGCACACATTTTGTCAAGTGCTTGGCCGAACTTCTCCAGCAATTTGTAAAGTGCACTTTTTCATGGCAGAAATGCACTCTGAGGTTTGCACCTAGGCCTTACCGGGTGGTAGCGCGCACCTCTAACCAACCGGCCAGGAGCATCTCAGCATCTCGCAAATAGTACCTACTTATTTAGCATCCGAATGAAACTGTATTGAGGATAAAATTAAGGCATATAACACCCTACGAGAAGTAGTTATTGTTAAAAATCTATCAAATACTTTTACTCTCCCATCAGTTTTGTTTGTTTTAAATTAAGCAGAGTAACTTTTCATCGCCCACGCATCGTAAAATTTACGAAATACTTAGTTCCATCTGCTACAGCCAGTCAAATTCCACTTTGTTAACAGACCACACCATTTGTCCGTTGACTTTGTACTATTCGCTTCAGTGCCTTTTTCCTTGTCTGCGGCTAAGCCAGTTGTGTAAATTTTTGAATGAGATCCAAGTACGAAAAGCACTCAAATTCTTAAGATTAAAAAATTCAGATATTTTTATGTATACGCTCTCAGTTTTCAAAATCTCTAAGTTCATCTTCAATCTCATTTAAGAAATCACTCGGACAAGAAGATACGATTATTGTTGCATGCACTCCAAAGAGTGAGATGTAAATCTGCAATCTTTTAGATAATTAAAAAAAAACAAAAAACTACATATGTGTATAAAAATATTTGTTTGCCTTCGTTTTGATTCACTGGTAGAAGAAGGTGACACAATGGTTTCTTAAAATACACAGGGTCTGCAATTTGGTTTGTATAGAAATTGACGAATGTTCCCGGAGCAGGGAAGAGGTGACTTTGCCTTGAAATAATTCTAGAAAGGGATGAAAGTCTTCTGCATTATGTCATGCCATGAATTTTGGTTTCGTTTAGAGAATAAGTTTTAAACTAAACCATTTTATGTGGCATACAATATCATATGAATGTCCTCCACGGAAGCGTTTGCAGCAGTCGATACTTCTGGGGTAATTTTTAATAACTTTTTCACACAATTCGGATAATAACTCAGGCTAGTTTTGGGGTAATTTTTGATAACTTTTTCACACAATTCGGATAATAACTCAGGCGTACTCCAAAGGTGTGTGATATCGTTGCAACCACATTTCGTCTACATATATCAAAAAATTTAAATTTCAGGCAAAAAAACCGCACTAATTAAGGTGGCATGGCGCAGAGCATTGACGGGGGTATTGACAGATATTCCATTGAAAATTAAATAGGTGGCAATTCTATTAAAATACGTGGCCAACCAGCTAATTTTAAAATATTTGAGAATAGAATATTTTGATATCCTGTAGTAATACTTTGCTTCAGTCGCACATTTGAATATTTTGAAATTTCGAGAGAGGTGGCAACCCTATCAAGACCAATCCAAATTTAATAAAACACCTCCCCGAAGGAATGAAACATTTTGCCAAAATTTTCAAGCAATCTGCAAAGTTTTGCGATTTGCAGAAATTGATTTTTTGGCTGCAATTCTTGAAAAGTACATCTGCAAGGATTCCTACGATTTCCTGATGAATGGTATCCTTCAGTTCTTGCAGGTTCCCGGCATTCGCTAACATTTTCAAAGAACTCTCCGGAGTGGATATACCCTGCTTGCAGACCTTAGTTTTGAACACATAGCGCTTCTCTTAACTTAACGCAGATTACCTGTGGTGAGCAGTGTGAGCAGATGAACGCAAAATGCGAAGCTAAATTCGTTTTTTAAAAAAGGTTAGAAAAGGTTAGAAAAAGTTATGTATATGCTATGAAAATTGAACTTAAAAAGAAGTCAGTATATTAATTCTTTTAAAGCTCTATAAGTTCCGCAAATCCGATTTTCCGTAAACAACTTCTTAAATAATTCTCATCAAAACACAGAATAGCTAGCATCTATTAGGCCAATAACGGCTACATACCTTCAAAATATGCAAAAAGAAGTTTGGGATGAGGAAAATTCAAAAATTTTAATATTCTCTACATCATAGTGCACAAGTAGTACGCCAAAAATCAAATTACAAAAAATACGGTTTAAAGCAAAATTCTTAGTATTATTTTTTAAAAAGCTACGAAAGTATTCTGAAAGAACTGGTACTTTGCACTGTTATTGTAATATTTCGACGATAAATAAAAGTTTGAAAAATACTCAAGCTTTTTAGGAAGCTTAGGTACTTATTTTTATAGTTCCGGTTCGAATTTTATTATGAATATTTTAATAAAAATAAATAAAAAATCCCAGAAAAAAGCCACGAAGTCAAATCTGAATTTCTGGCGCTATGGCATAAAATTTAATGCTTAATCTAGCCCCAAAAGGGCTAACCTGGTCACACTGTTGGTGACCGTTAAAATAAATTTTACAATGTGGCTCATGTCGGCGCTGCCACCACAACCTAACTTAGCATGTGTAACGCTGTCGATGAGCTGCATTTCTGAGGGCAGAGTACATATGCTTTTGAACTTATCAAATAATATAAGTAAGTAATATCCTTATAATATTTCTATATAAATTTATAACTACTTATTTCTCATACTAAAATTTTCATAAGTGAGTTTAGTGCAAAAGCATTGTAAAATGCCAAATTGCAATCCATTCTGCATAAAAAAAAAGTATTACTACCTTGCAAAATCTCAAATTACTTGGGAAATCACAAGTAAACTTAAACGATACGATTTCACAGAGCACATTTGTTACCCAATAAGCCGGCCGATAAGCGGCACGCACGCACGCACGCACGCATACATTGGATGTAATAGTGCATCTGAGAAGGTAAAAGTATATGCGTAAAGACGCATCTGCACACATTCGCCTCTATGCAAAAGTGCCGGTAGTATTTAGGTAAGACCAACCAACTTGGTGACAGGTGCTGTAAGTAGAGTTTTGCCAACGATTGCAACACAAAGGCCACTTACAACATGTGTTGCACCTTTTAGGGCCAATTGTAACAAGAGCAAAAGATAGAATTGATAAACAAAAATCGAAATCGTTCAGGAACAGCACATACAAACACATGGAGGCAATGCGTGAAGGAAGTAAAAAAGCAGCAAAATGAAAAGAAATCTCAAACGTTTTGTTTGAAGATTTTCGCTAAGGCGAAAAGGAATTAGCCGTCCAGCACGCAGGTAGCTAATAATTCTGCCAAGAAAAATGTTTGATTGTTGCAGCTATAGAAATTGGCCTTTTGTAGTGTTTGCTACAATTACTATCTCCACATGCCCAAATAGAATTTCGTTTGCTTTCTTCTTTAGAGCTACCAACGGTAATGTGTATGTTGCCTGAATTTTTTTGGAGAATGCATTTTACGTATGGTTTGTGCGGATTGAATTGTGATTGCCCGTATGTATGTTTGTATGTAAATACATGACCTGTAGGAAAATCAAACCGTTTTTGTGATTTTTTGTGTATTTGTCTTATATGGCTAATAAAATAAGCAAATACCTACATACATATATTTATCAAAGTTTAGTGCTCTTTTCCAACAAAAACGGACATTACTGTCTCATTATCTCCGCACCTCCTTCAGCTAAGCACTTCTGGCTCCTCGTAACTGATTATTTCTTTCACAGGAATCACAAAATTGGATAAAAGCAGCAATCAGAGAATAATTGGAAGAGTACAGAGACTCGCATGCCTCGGTATATCAGGCGCCTTGGGTAGCGCACCGCAGGAAGGGCTGAGCATGATATTTTACTTGAAACAGTATGGATAAACCTTGGTAAGAAGGATGTGCCTCCTCCTGGCACTTATAGAGGGCATTTACAATGGGCAAATTTGTCTCCTAGCCTTATGCTAAAAAGCTTAGACTTTACCGGTTTGCCAAGAGTGTCAGTACTCACAACAAGTCACAGTGTTTAGTGCAGATTGTGATTGGGTAGCAATCAACAAATTGATGCTTGCGAACAAATTACAAGCAGTTTTCCTGCTGGGTATGTTGCCGAGTATACGATATGGAATATTTATCAGTAAGTGAGCGGCCTGAGTTTTTTTTCGCTTTTTTGATTCTTCTTTCTTAAATTTCTCATCTTATCCCTCAACTAATCCATCAAAAACGTAACAGCAGTGGCAGATATGATGGATATAAAGTGCATACATACATACATGTGTTAAAAATATATATACATATGTACGTGTGCTTATGTTAGTCTATTCTCTTTCAATTATTTCATTAGATGTTTTTTTTTTTTATTTGTTGCAACTTCAACTACAAACGCATTGTTTCACAATTTTTGTAACATCGAGTTTTTTTTTCAAAATATATTTCTTTGAGATTTCTTTCATCTTTTTTTTTTCTATTGCAGCAGGAAGTAGCTTTGTAGCGCTCACTCGCTTGTTCTCTAAGTAGTTCAGCCCACATGTCAAATCTTCTCAAATTGCATAATGCATAACAATGCGAATGCGAATGAAATGGCAATTGAAAAAGGAAAAGAAAAAAAAAACAGAATGCCAACTGTTACACCAATTACTGCAACCAAGTTCGGCTGCAGGCTTTTGTTGAATTTTTGTTTATCTGGGAAATTTGATTAGAATACACAAATGATGCTTCTTAAACTGCCTTTTCTTCTACTATTTATTTTCTTTCCATCATATTCTTTGAATTTTTTGTTCTTGATTGGATAAGATACAATTCAGATCATTCAGCTTGCTTAATCTATAGAGCCTACGAGACGGTTGGGAGGATATGTAGCTCAAAGCGATCTGCGCAAATCTAGTGGGCATGGCCTTATCTAGTATGTGCGCTACGCCCACACTTCCGCATTTAAGTGGTTGGATGAATGGCTAAGCCAGTCGCCAATAGAATGTGAATGCGAATGTGAAAGAGTTTCAAATTCGTTGTCTTTTCTCCTTTCCACCTTCTGCCCATTTCATCGCCAAATGCACTTTCCGCGTCATACCTGTGGATTTAGTACAATTTGTAATTAATTCTTACTGCTCCATGAATTTGCAAAGGTTTCTTTCTTTTTTTGAAATTCCGCTATTGTACAAAGAATTGCTTTAGAAGCAACGAAAAACGTATCTAACATACATACATACATACATACATGTGTGCAACAGAAATTGCAAAAACTACAGAATCCCCGCACAAAGCGCTGTTTTTTTTATTAGCGAAAAACATCACACAAAGAAAAATTTGCAAAGCTAAACAAAACAGAACATCTGAGTTTGTGGTATGCTCAAATTTCGTAGTTCGCCCTTGATGGGACGTCTGTGAACGCGCAAATACGCGAAACTTGAATGTCATAATTAAGCGCAAAACGTATGTCCACTGAATGTGCATTGAGCTAATACATTTACCTACATAGCTATGTATTTATATGCAACCCCTGTAGGACTCGGTAGAAGGCATTACTTTGAATTGGGAAACGATGACGTCAAAATATTGTATGCAAAGTCAGTCGTCTATGGAAGACTAGACCAACCGCTACTTGCTTTGCATTTCGCACCAATTCAATTAAGGCAAGTGTTCTTCGCCTTGACTGAATTTTTTGCTAACCCAACCCTACAGGGCAGTAGTGCATACATCTTACTCATAGCTAGCTAACTGCTATTCTAGGTATTCTTTTGCTTTATTCTTTATAAATTTACTATTTCATTGTTAATTCTTTTGCAATTATCTTACTTTATATTTTTATACTTTCTCATATGGTTTTCCATTGTTTGTTATTATTATTATTATTTTTTTTGTTGTGATTCATGTTGCATGCGGTGGTTAGCAATGCAACTCCACAATAGGTTTGTTCGTCGAGCAAAAAATTTGTACGAATTTGTACGAATTATCACGATTTTTGCCCAAATCGCGTTCGTGCAGACCAAAAAATTATCCAACACTCAAAAATTTTGAGAGCAAAGTGACAGTTCTCTTGGAGAGAAGTTGCAAATTCTTGCTGGAAAAAATTTTGCCAGCAAGAATTTGCAAACACGAAAAACATGTGGTTGTGGCGCATGGTTGCATTTTTGTCTACAATAATTTGAATAAATTAGTTCGTTAAATTTAAAAATTTATAAACACGAGCGATTTTTTTATGAAAAAAGGAAGTAAATAATTGTTGATATAATTAATTTAGTTAATTCCAATGATTTGAACTTAATTCGGNAGAATTTGAGAGAATTTTTTCTTACTCTCTGATATTTTGAGTGTTGGATAATTCTTGCTGGATTTTCGACGAACAAACCTAATTACTCTAACGTTCAACTAAACAATCCAACAAGTTTGTTAGTCATTCAATCGTCGCAATTTCAGAGAACCGTGTGTGTACATATTTCAGCCCAGCAGCTAGCTCATCACATGTGTGCTTACGTCAATGGCAATGGCAATCGCAAATGAGATATTTGCACCACCATAAATGCATGCGCAATTACATAACAAATACATACAAAGCATGCTATGTAAGTATGTACTCAACTTCAGTTGTGTGCATGTTCATTAGGGTGGTCACAGTAAACAGTAACGTCGGAACTGTAATGCTCTCACCCTCTAGGATTGTTCTATACCGAAAAAAATGTTACCCCTATTTTTTTTTATTTTGAAATCAAAAAATATTTAGAGGTCGCTCAAAGCGCTCAAAGTTTTCCATGTATTTTTAAATGGGGAAAAAACAACTTTTCGTATAAATGGTATAGAATTCTTTAAAATCAATAGTTTTCGATCGGAAAGCTCTGTTACTTTGCAAAGGATTCCCAATAATAATACCCAATTGTTTATTTAATCAAAATAAAAAAATAGGGGTATAATTTTCTTCGGTATAGAACAATCCTAGGGGGAGAGAGCATAAATTTTCCGAATTTACTTTTACTCATGCATTTTTTTTTGAACCACCCTAATGTTCATACATTCGCTTACGAATGACCGCCCGCCGTCATCGTCAAGTTGTTGCAATTTAATGGAAATTAACAAGTGTTTTTCTTTGCGAAATTTCAGCGTTTCCATACCATAACAATTATTCTTTTGGTTTTATGTCTTCAACGTAAATGCACGTTTGATCATACACAGTCAGAAATTTAGATCTACTTATTTGTGATTGCCATTATAAAAATTTTGAAGAAACAAAAGTCTTCTCAACTTGTTCCTTGAAAAAGCTACATTGCGACAAACACGATTTGAATATCGTGACTCTCGTATGTGCGGTCCAAGTACTCATGATGGACACCATGTCAACCAACACCAAGACACCATGTCCTTTGAGGGCATTAACCAGTTATGCAGAGGCTCCTTTCCAAGGGTCTGAAAATGGCAGACGTCCAGAAACGTAGTCTTTTGTTGGTTTGCCTTGGTCTTCATCGAAAGGTGGGGCAATTCGAGGCAATTTTGGACTTTTAATTGGTGTGCTTTTTTGGGCCTGGCGTTTACTAAGCCCAGCGTACAAGACACTGCAAAAGCAGTCTTCAAAAAAAAAAAAAAAACTCAAAAATCAACGCGATTTTTTTGCTGGTTGAAACTTGCACCTCATCAGACTAAAATTGAAAAAGCTGCAATACTGCATACTCGAAAAATATCTAGAAATTCTGATAAAAAGTTGAAAATTTGGATGAAAATTTTTTGCATTTTTGTGAACTTTAACTAAAATGTGAAAATTTGATTTATATGGTTTATTTATAGAATGAACTATATTACCATAAATAATTAATAATCAAAAAAAATTCATGAAAATAATTGTGTAATAATTGAAACTGTATACAGCGTTTAGAAAAATTCTACAAATCTTTATCTAAATATCGAGCTCTTTAATCAGAATTTTTAGAAATTTTTTGAGTACGCAGTTAATAAGCCTATAAAAATCTAGTAAAACAAGTACAAATTTTGAGCAGCTTAAAAATCACGTGGATTTTAAATATTTTTTTTTTGTCGACGGCCTTTTTCCATATAAACATGAATTTCTTGTGGAAAAATATGCGAGTAAATAAAAAAAGTCAACGCCAGTTTACCTAAATTTCGCTATTTATATGAAAAAAGTTGTCAGCATAAAAAAATTATTACACATCAATGCGATTTTTTAAGCTGCTCAAAGCTTGCACTTATTTTACTAGAATCTTATAAAATAAAATTTCTGGTTAAAGAAGCTCGAAATTTAGATAACATTTGTGGAATTTTTCCAAATTCTGTATTAAGTTTGAAAATGTGACTTGTATAGTTTTTGTTATAGCATGAACCGTGTTTTTATAACAAAATATTAAAAATACTTTAGCTTGAAAAACATTGTAAATATTCATTAAAAACGAAACACCATTCATCCCATTTTGATCGCCACTGTATTTCCTCCATTAAAAATCAAACAACCTAACCGCTTTGCTCAGTGTAAACATTACTTTTCGTCCCACACAATTAACCGATTGCAATAGGAAATGGAGTTCATTTTCCTTTGTTTACCGTAATGCAATGGGTTCTATGAAAAAATAATGATTACCTTTTAGAAATTCCAGGCAAAAACTGTTGCACAAAAGTATGCACAGAAAATTAACAAATTAAAAAAGAAAAGTATACCAGCCATTGGCATTGCATGTTTCTGATTTGACAAGCAATCAATTAACACTAATTCGCGCAGAGTGCAATGACAACTTATACTTAGCTTAGGTGATTACAGAAAAAAAAGAACGGTAAAAGTAAGATTGAGCTGTTTAGAGTGAAAATTTCGGTAAAAAAGTAAACTTGTCGACTAATGCATATTTGCTTGCAATGAAATGAGAAATGTCATGAATTGAAATGTATACCTACATACATACATACAGAATTATTAAAAAAATATGAATGTCGTTTCCGAAGAAAATTTTGATCCGCGGTTTCAATTTAGAGTTCAAAGACACACAAATTTAGCGTATATTTACATAAATACATACTATATGCATTAAGCAACCGATGAGCGAGTGAGTTTTAGCTGTGCATTTTGGAACACTCTTTGCCCTGCTGTGTTTGAAGTCAATTATAGCTCTGAAAATTTATTAGAATTTAAGGGAAGGAAACTTTAGAGCTGACTTGACATGAAATCCGTCCATTTTACTCGCTTATCTCGACGTTCAATTAGTCCATTTAAGTAAGT